>NC_079441.1:70946887-70991887 GCF_903798145.1 Danio aesculapii | reverse complement strand
ATATTAGAGGTTACAGTATGGACGGCTCTACACTTCCAATTTATACCTGGAAATAGTAAACCATCCAGGAATCTTTGGCATACTATTTTCAACATGATACAGTTTGGGACACACTAATTTTATTTAAGATGGATAGTATGCGAGTAGGGTATATGCTGAGCTAGTGTTTTTCCCATACTGATAAACTTCCGGTGACCTGTTTTTGTGAGGTTTTTTCCATTTATTATGGTTCCTTTTACAGCATCGATGTTGTAATGTAATTCAAATACAATCAGTTAAGCAAACTTTGGCATTCATTAAGTTGCTCAAGTGTAAAACGAGACAAAAAGCAGTTTGCTCGCACGCGCCCGTCAGAATCGGCAAGCTAGCGCAGAAGCTTCATTGAATATACTGGGGTAAAATAAATGCTTATATTATAAAGACACGGCGGGGGAAATGTAATTTAATGCAGTGGTTCTTGTACAATCTGAGACCCACTTTATATCAGATATCACTCAGCCAGTGGAGATCACTGATTTTGAAAGAAAACAGACCTTAAATGCGACGATTTTGCATTGGCATACAATTCACCGGAAACGATTAACCCAGGTTACTGGCAAATTAAAAGTCCCATTAGCATGCTTCGGCATATACCCCATTGGGACAAAGCATGAGAGAAAAATAATAAAAATTACCTTCCAAATAACAGTGACTTTACAATTAACTAAAGTTTAAATAAGGAATAAATTAACTTGGCAATTTGAGGTGCTCTTCAATATTACTCCATTCAATATACAAGACATCAGTCTCAGGTGTCTACAAAATGTACCACCTCAAAAGACATCGCAGATCTATTAATATAGCATGCAGAGTAGTGCAGGTGTTCACACATGCCAAGTGTCAGATACGGCCATGGAGCTTTACTTTATTACATATTAGTTTTATTATATTAGTTTCCAACATTTTTCAAAATATTTTCTTTTGTGTTCAACAACTCAAAGGTGAAAGAGTGAGTAAATGATGCCAGGATTTTCATCATTGGGTCAACTGTGCCTTTAAGCTTAGTTTAAATGGGAATTCAAGTATATAGAATGTCTAATCGCGATGGTTTGGTGAAATAGCTTGACCCATTTTGACTTATCTACGGTTTAACAAGTCTGAACTTAACAATGCTTAAAGCTTGAATGTCTACACAAAATTCTGGTTAAATTCTCAACCTCAGGGGGTGAGAAAAAACCTAAAACTCCTCCTGAACATCTGGTGAAAGCCAGAAAAATGATGATGGAGGACAGAGCAAAGTAACAATTAGCAGGCGTGACACTGCCATATATCACATCCAAAAATGCTCTCCATTTCTAAAAAAAGTTATAAACGTAGAGTTCTCTGTAATCTTGATAATGAGAGGGTTTGTTATTAACATCCTTTGTACTGTGTTAATGCTTAAATCTGATTGGCTCATGAGCATCTTTAGGTGTGCAGTTATTTTCATATGAATGCACAGCTAAAGTAGTTCCGGCAGTTTCTGGGCACATTAAAGCTGCATATCACTACGCTGAATGATTTGAGTTATTTCACAGCTGCAACAGTCAGAAATCACATCAAAACACAACAGAAGGCTTTGGAGATGTGTGTGAAACTAGTGCTACACACAGGAGCAGTTTGAGGACAAAAACCTGACAAGTGTCTGAAATACAACATCTGAACAGTGTCTGCAGCTGTGGGAACTATAGTATAATGGAAATAACTGATGACTGGGTGTTTAATTATTAAACATTAATGCACACTCAATATATTTTAAATGCAGAAATTTAAATGCATGTCTGCTTAAAAGGATTTGCTCCTCGGTGTTCATTAACTTTCGTTCAACAAATAACATGCTTGAAAATGCCAACAAAAAGAAAGTAGAAGTTTTTGGTGAAGAATTAAGCAAAATTGTTAACTTCAAGTTAAATTATAGCCGAAATGTCGTCAGTTGCACAAAATTACCATTTTCAATCACACACAATCTGCCCTGTTATCTAGGGAAGCCTGTTTCTACTAGGTAAGAAAAAAATAAGCTTTAAAAGTCGAAATTATTACTCAGCAAAATCAAAATTACGATATTAAAGTTGAAATGATGACTTTCTGAATCGAAATTATGACTTTAAAAGTTGACAATGACTTGCTAAGACAAACTCGTGACTTAAAAAGTCAAAATTACGAGATTAAAAAGTCCAAATTATGACTAAAAATGAGAAATTCTGACTTACTAAATCAAAATTATGACTTCAAAAGTTGACAATGACTTGCTAAGACAAACTCGTGACTTAAAAAGTCAAAATTACAAGATTAAAAAGTCCAAATTATGACTAAAAATGAGAAATTCTGACTTACTAAATCAAAATTATGACTTATAAAAGTTGTAGAAATTACATTGTTACGCCAATAGTTGGTTACACAAAAATCTAAACATGTTTCACAGCATTAACTCTTTAAAAATGACTAATTTAATAAGACAAAGTCATTAAAAGCAAGTTGTTTTGACTTTTTATCTCGTAATTTCCCATTTTTAAGTCATAATTTTGACCTTTTATCTCAATTTCAACTTTTCCAAGTCATAATTCGTTCATTTTCCTTCGGCTCCGTCTCTGATTATCAGGGGTCGCCACACCAGAATGAATCGCCAACTACTCCAGCATATGTTTGACACAGCAGAAGCAACACAGTTGTGGGAAACACCCCCACGCACACACAAACTCATACTCATATTCTACGGCCAATTTAGCTTATTTAATCTACCTATAGTGCATGTGTTTGAACTGTGAAGGAAACCGGAGCACCCGGAGGAAACCCACGCCTACACGGGGAGAACATACGAACTCCACACAGAAATGCCAACTGACGCAGCCAGGGACTCGAACCAGCGACTTTCTTGCTGTGAGGCGACAGCGCTAACCACTGAGCCACCGTGCCACCCCCAAGTCACAATTTTGACTTTTAAAGCACTGCTGGTTTTTCTTACCTGGCAGAAATGAGCTTAATCTCACTTTGTCTGAAAATTGTATGTAGCGGTGTATTTTTGGATTTTGCAAACATTTTGGAAAAGGTATATTCATCCATTAAGCCTACTGAATAAATAACAACAACAATCACTCCTCTGGTTTGTTCCTACTCAACGCTGAGAAAAAAATTAACTAAAAAAAAACTCACATGATCTCATCCACTAATAGAGCAGTGACAGATCTCTGACACACACTTATACCCACAAAACCTAACACACACAAACATATGTTGCTGCTCCTATTATTACCAGGACTTTCCAGAGACGTAATGGTTTATATACTGAGCTAATGACATTTTCTGTCCCTTAACCCCATTCCTGAAGAAAATACTGACAGAAAACTGATTGCATTTTAAATAAAAGACTGTATAGTGTGTTTATTCAGCCATTCGAATGACAGGAGTATACAGTTGAAGTCAGAATTATTAATCCTTGTAATATTATATATCAAATATTTCCCAAATGATGTTAAACAGAGCAAGGCATTTATCACAGTATTTCCTATAATCTTATTTCAAAATGATCATATAGTCACAGGTCTCAAATACGCATGCAAAGTGTTGAACTATAATCTAGACTCAACATTGCATAATCTGAGATCGCATTGCAAATATTGATGCAGAACTTATATATTGTGTAGCCCGACTATTAAAACTAGACTTGTGTTTTATTGATGCAACACAAAAAAGAGAAACAGGAAGGGCATCGCTGGGTGAGCACATAATAATCCAGTGGTGTTTTCAGTGTTATTCTTATAAACTAATAGCCACTCTTCCAGAGTAGAGTCTCACAATTAGACCTCAGATAAAATCTATATAAATACATGTGTGAGCAGCGCTTGAGGGGACGACTGAAGAAGTCAGAGGTCACAGGTCAAGAAGAACCAGTGAAAATGGCTGACCTAAAATGGAAAAGTGCATCACACTTATGCATCATCACTTAAAAGACTCACTCAAACCCTTCTAGCTTGTTTAATGTGTTCATATGAGTGCGAGATTAATAATAGATCTATATGTGCATATAAAGGATGACAGAAGTCATAAATGTTTAGGCTCATTCAACATGTTATCCATTTCTATTGGAATTTAAATATACAAATATAAGCTCTAAACCAGGGGTCACCAAACTTGTTCCTGGAGGGCCGATGTCCTGCAGATTTTAGCTCCAACCCTAATCAAACACACCTGAACAAGCTAATCAAGGTCTTACTAGGTACACTTGAAACACCTCGGCAGGTGTTTTGAGGCAAGTTGGAGCTAAACCCTGGAGGGACACCGGCCCTGCAGGACCGAGATTGGTGACCCCTGCTCTAAACAATGTCACTTGATTTTAACTTTTATTTTTAGAGTTCGTTTGGGGTATTATTTTCTTTCCAAATATATTAAATATTTCCCAAATGATGTTTAACAGAGCAAGGAATTTTTCACAGTATTTCATATAATATTTTTTCTTCTGGAGAAAGTCTTATTTGTTTTATTTCGACTAGAATTTTTTTTTTTTTAATCTATTTTAAGGTCAATATTATTAGTCCCCTTAAGCAATAATTGTTTTCAATGTCTACAGAACAAACCACTGTTATACAATGACTTGCCTAATTACCTTAATTAACCCAATTAAGCCTTTAAATGTCACTTTAAGCTGAATACTAGTATCTTGAAAAATATCTAGTCAAATATTTTGTGCTGTCATCATGGCAAAGATAAAATAAAATAGTTATTAAAACTATTATGTTTAGAAATGTGTTGAAAAAAATCGAGGGCTAATAATTCTGACTTCAACCGTATAAATTTCACTAATAAATACAAATTTATTTAATTTATAAAAATACATTTAAAAAAAATAAAGGCCCAGTTTCACAAACCGGGCTTAGCTTAAGCCAGGACTAGGCCTTAGTTAAATTAGGCTCTTTAAGCCAAATTTATAAAAATGGCCTTAGAAAAATAACTACTGGTGTGCACTTGGAGAAAAAAAATGACACTGATGTATTTTAAGACATCTCACTGCAGGTTATTTTGAGTTGAGACAGCTCAAACGTGCATTTTAATCTTGTCTATCCTTAAACCTTGTTGAAACCAGGGGAAAAAGACTTTATTTCAACAGATTATTTAGACATGATTTTGACTTTTACAGTTCTTTTTTGGTTTCATTATTTCAATAAATGCTTTGAAAGTCTTCTCACGAAAAGGAGATAACATTTGTATAAAATATAATAATATATTATGTGTTCCTAAAAAATTATTACATTTGATTAATAAATAAACTGATTTATTTGAACAGATTTTGACTCTTACCCTTCTATTTTGGCTTTCTTTATTTATATAAATGTATTGAAATTCTTTACTCAAGACAAAAAAAAAAAATGATTATAAATTTCACAAAACAAATGTTACAAATAATTCTGTTTTTGGATTATTTATTTAAAACATTTTTAAAAATAAATAAAAAATAAAACCTTTACTTAATGTTTATAAAAAAGTGTTTAACCAGTGTTTTGATTGAAATATGCTCATTTTGTGTGATTAATTCTGTTCACACTGCTGGAAGGAAGCTCAACATGAGTTTTATTTCAACAGTATGTAGACAGCATTATTCACTCAACACCAGACACTTAATCAATTTGATCAACTATCAATCTGACTTTTGCTCCCAAATTCATGTTTTGATACATCTAAACCCAACTCCCCACCCCCCACAACGCTCTTCAATATCGGCCAGCGGCGCCCCTGCTTGTTTGTATTATGCGCATATAGACTGTAACTGTGGCTGTTCTTACCGTGTCACTCATCGGTGAACATCGCTTTCACTTCTAAAACTGATCGCAGCCCTTTCTGTTGAGCGGGTGAAGATGAATTATAGGGGTGTCAGACAGTGCTCAAAAAGGAAGCGGGATCATATTTACATTAGTTAATTTGCTATAAATGCTCATGCTGTCTTCTGTGCATGAGTTTTGTTTGATACATTCAGAAAGAGTGTTTTCTTTGAGCAGGTCAAATTAAGGGTACAGTTCATATATCTTACCGCTGTATTAAAGAACAAAATTATATTACAAATAATATATAAATATTAATATATTAACATATTTTAATTTAAAAAATCTTGTGTTGTGAAGAAAAAATCTAATGTATGGAAAGCATCGTCAATGCACCGGGATATCGAATTGAACCGAATCAATGGCATGATAATCGTAACCGAACTTAACCGTGAGACTAGTGTAGATTCAATCCCCTATTCAGAAGGAACATAGAAACGTTATTAGACTTACATCTAGCAGCTAAATGTGTCTGGAAAAATATTCAAAGGCTTTTATTTTCATAAGCAGCATGGGTGTGAATGCGTCTGAATAATCTGATTGGCTGGAGTACACGTCTCATTTCAGCGTGAACGCTCTCTTCCGGCAATTTTCCTTCTGCGTTCACACAGCGCAGCACTCCGGCAAAAGACAAACAGGTTTGGAACAAGTAAATGATGAGAGAATTTGAAGTTTTGGGTGAATTATCTTTTCAAGTCTTTTGAATATGTCAAGCTCCTGTGATCAACCCATTGTAATGTAACGTCAAAGTAATTAGTAATCTGATTACTTTTTACATGAAGTAATTAGTAATGTAATCAGATTACAATTTTCCATTAATATTCACAAACTGGTACCGGTCAGCTAAGTATGAGCTCTTTAAGATCTCAAAACTCTGGTAGGCTTCTGGTAGTACCCAGAATAGCTAAGTCGAGTAAAGGAGGTCGAGCCTTCTCATTTATAGCTCCTAAACTCTGGAATAGCCTTCCTGATAACGTTCGAGGCTCAGACACACTCTCCCAATTCAAAACTAGATTAAAGACCTATCTGTTCAGTAAAGCATACACTTAGTGCACCACTTAGCGGGTTCCCACACAGCTTCTGCATCTTATGTATATACACTTTGAACAGCAGCTACGCTAATTATTCTCTTTATTCTCCATTTCCACCTGGGGATACTCTTCCCGAGGCCCTCAGACTATGCAGAGTCACTGATTCGATCCAAGACCAACGACGAGATGATCCCAAGGTTTCCATATCCTGGACCAGGCCGTATCCTGAGCAGCTACTGTGGTGGTCATGGAGGAGTGGAACATGAGACTGATCCCCTTGACGCTCCAGAGACAGACGAGTCTTCGCTGAGGCCAGCTTCCAGCCTCCGCCACTGAGACTACAGCTCTGCACAAGACGTTTGGCCAGTGGAGAAATTAAAATGGTCGTGCCCAACTAAGCCTGGTTTCTCTCAAGATTTTTTTACTTCACTTCCGCCATTAGTGAAGTTTATTTTCCCTCTCCGCTGTCGCCACTGGCTTGCATGGTGCGGGATCTGTAGAGCTGCGCATCGTTGGATTTGCTCTTCATTTGCTCAACTGAACTACACTGTTCCAATTCACTATGATCTTTTATGTGAAGCTGCTTTGACACAATATACATTGTATAAGCGTTATACAAATAAAGGTAATTTAAATTGAATAGTAATCAGTAATTTGTAATCTATTACTTTTTTAAAGTAACTTACCAATAATGCTCACGAATCAGTTGCATTTCTTTATAGAGTATATTTTTTGGATTTACTCCAAACAAAGCTACTTTTACTGTCCTCAAGTCTCCTGCCGTTTGATTTTCTCTGCATTATTACTCTGAAACTCTAAGCCCAAAGCATGTCCAGAACATCTTGTTAACTGCGAACACAAAAATCACCAAATGAGAAGCAGATGCCCACATGTGCGCACAAACACACACACACAATATAATCCTGTACAAGTCCAAACATTGCACAACTCTGGAGGCTGTCCGGTTCAACCATGTGTGTGCAATTAAACTATAAACGAGGAATACTGCTTCCTCTGGGAGTTACCTGCTCACAATTCACAAACATTCCTCTGTACGTGAAGGAAATCCCTGGCAAATTACACACAACCTGTTCAAAGGCCAGCAGATTTAGGGTTTTGACTAGTAACTGAATACATATTTATAATCAAAGGTGTAGTTAAAAATGTTGCGTTGCATCTGAGCGTTTGCATTAATGCATTACCAAGCAGGTTAGGTGCAAGAAAATTAGCTACATTTATATTTTTATTGGATTATATTCTAAATTCTATGATATTCAACAATATTATTCAACACATTTTTAAACATAATCGTTTTAATAACTGATCATTAATAACTTATTTCGTTTGTCTCTGTCATGATGACAGTACATCATATTTGTCTACATATTTTGCAAAACTAATTCAGATTTGTACTCAGTATTCAGATTAAAATGCAATTTAAAGGCTTAACTAGATGTGAGTTACTATATAACAGTGGTTTGTTCTGTGGATAATTAAAAAAGTATATATACATTATTACTTAAGGTGGCGACACAGTGGCGCAGTAGGTAGTGCTGTCGCCTCACAGCAAGAAGGTCGCTGGTTCGAGCCTCGGCTGGGTCAGTTGGCGTCTCTGTGTGGAGTTTGCATGTTCTCCCTGCGTTCGCGTGGGTTTCCCCCACAGTCCAAAGACATGCGGTACAGGTGAATTGGGTGAGCTAAATTGTCCGTAGTGTATGTGTGTGAATGAGTGTGTATGGGTTTCCCGGTGATGGGTTGCGGCTGGAAGGGCATCCGCTGCATAAAACAAATACTGGATAAGTTGGCGGTTCATTCCGCTGTGGCGACCCCAGATTAATAAAGGGATTAAGCTGACAAGAAAATGAATAAATGAATAATATTAATAATAATAATAATAATAATAATAATAATATTAGAGTGATTTCTAAAGGATCAAGTGACTTTGAAGACTGGAGTAATAAAGCTGAAAATTCATCATTAAAATCACTGAAATAAACGATTAAATTAAATTATGAACTACTGTTGAACAGTTATTTTTTAGTGCAATAACATTTCACAAGTTCACAAATATTTGTTCTATAATTTTGATTAAATAACTGCAGCTTTGGTGAGCAGGAGAAGCTTATTTTAAAACATTATATAATCCTGTTGACCCCAAACCTTTGACCGTGTATGTATATATATAAAATAAAAAAGTGAAAGTCAAATTGCACTTAGGGCGTCACGGTGGCGCAGTGGGTAGCACAATCGCCTCACAGCAAGAAGGTCGCTGGTTCGAGCCCCGGCTGGGTCAGTTCTGTGTGGAGTTTGCATGTTCTCCCCGTGTTGGCGTGGGTTTCCTCCAGGTGCTTCGGTTTCCCACACAATCCAAACACATGCGCTATAGGGGAATTGACTAAACTGAATACATAAATAAACTAAATTGGCCGTAGTGTATGTGTGTGAATGCAAGAGTGTGTGGGTGTTTCCCAATGTTGGGTTGCAGCTGGAAGGGCATCTGCTGCGTAAAACATATGCTGGATAAGTTGTCGGTTCATTCCGCTGTGGAAACCCCTGATTAACAAAGGGACTAAACCGAAAAGAAAATGAATGAAATTGCACTTACAGAGTTATACAGCTTTATTATACACTGACATAGATCTGGACGAAGTTGTATCTTATATTTTGCTCCCAGGAAACCCAGAAATCCTGTAACTCATTCGAGACGTGTTAGGGCTTCCCTTCCCTTGTGTCTATTGAAGTGTTTTTTAGCTACAGAATTGCCAGCTGAGCGTTTATTTTTCCTGTTGATCATTTAAAAAAATGCCAAAGTTTCCTTTAGAGTCAATTTCAAAGTTGGACAAAGGTAATAAATTGCAATATTTAGTAAAATACCACAATATGTTTAAAAATTGCAGTAACTTTGTGATTAAATGGTATCATGTGAAATAATAAAAAGCATTGATTACCTGTTGGTGCATTAGCGATCCCATCCTGGGCGTCCTTTGTGAGCTGTGAATCTGCTTTAAACAAGTTTAAGTCTCTTGTGTGCTCAAGCACTGTAGTGTTCAATTGCCGAACACAAGTCCACAAGCCATTAACGTGTTTGTTGAGTCCATCTTTAATCCGTTTCAGACTGTCAGACATCGGCTCAAAACGACCACAGACACCTTCAATTCCTGCCACACGTCCATCAAGACCATTTAACAAACCATTTACTGCGCTCACCTGCTCCTGGCTACTCCCAAAATCCATCTCCAGGTTTTCCAGACGCTGAAACAGGATTTCAACACCCTTAGATTGATTGAGATCGCTCTTAATTTGCTGTGCAAAAGCTCCCAGGTCACTCTGCAGATGCTTTGTGTGCTTCTCCAAGGTGTTTAGACGCTGCTCATTGTAATTAATCTTCTCTTCGAAAGCTTTTTGTTCTTGAAGTCTTTCCTGTCTTAGTTTCTCCTCAAGATTAATGCAATGCACCTCCGGGCTTTTTTCAGCAAGACTAACCCTCGCCTCCAGCACGCGCCCTTGATTATTAAGCTTCACTAAAGTTGTGTTATGCTCCATAATTGCATGTTTTATCATCTCCTGGTTGTCTTTGAGTTTCTGGACTTCATGAATATCCAAATCTGAAGCATTGGGAATCTGAACCCGCAAGTCTTGAATCTGTTGTCGGAGCGCAGCCTCTTTAGAGTCCAAAAGTTCGGCAAGACTCAAATAGGAGTTTTCCTGCTCTTCACACTGCTCCCGAATGGACAGCACTTTATATTCACACGCACTCTTCATGTCTGCTAATTTGATGTCTATTCCTTGAAGAAGCTCGTCTCGGAGGGCGGAAATCTTCTCATCGATGTATTCCTGACATGCACACTCATTTGCTGAAACTACAGGATCAATATTGGTCTCTGCAAGTCGGTGGAGTTGTCCGTCAATGCTCTGGATCTTGATCTGCAGATCCTGGATGCTGTTAGCATTGGTGCTAATGTGGTTCTGGAGCTCGTCTGCAACCGATGGCGAACGCAGATCAGACGGGAACACAATACTCTCCAATTCACCCGCTTTGACGTCTTGTGGTTGTTGCAAATTGCCTAACATGTTGAGAACGTATTTGGTGAGATCTTCCTGCAAATCGAAGCGTAGGTTTGCGTTGGCTGTTGACGTGGCCTGTAGGTGGAGCACTGTTTGAGAAAGACGCTCCACTTCTTCTTCTAACGCTTGCACTCTGCGAATCTCCTGTTGACGATCTGGATTGAATCCCGGTTGATTGTTACGATGGCCTTTTTGAGTCCATGGATGTGTCTCGCTCACTTCTGGTCCTAAAACAAGCCAAATACTTATGATTTAATGTGTGTACATCTTGTATAAATGCTGAATGATGCATTTGATCTGTATTTTATGAATGGGCAGTGGCATATTTTGAGTTTTGATATTATTGGCCAAGATTGAATTGCTATTGAGCTAGTTTTAATGTAAAAACCTGTAAACCCTGGCTTTATTGGACTTGTTTTGGACTGTTGAAGAATGTGTATAGCTTGAAGGATGCTAATTATGTTTTTAAAATAACACTGATTGGATTCGGCTATGGCCATTCAAGTAGTTTAGTAGTTATAATTGTCATAGTTTTAGTGTTAAAGGCCACATAGTTTACCCCTTTTTTATGATTTAATAATAATATTATGGTTGTTCTGAGTGTGCCAGTTTAGGTTCAGTTTAAAACACAATTCAGACTGTTTTATTATGTGTTAAAAAGTGGTATTTTGGGGGCGTGTACACAGGCAACCATTTTAGGGGTGTGTTGCTTCACATGTAAATTAGTTTCGACTTCCCGCCCAACGTAACAAGGGGGCGGAGCCAAGAGCTCCCCCGCTCTGTGTTTAGCAACAGACAGGCAGACAGAGAGAAGCAACATGAGCGAGAGGACAAGCATTCAGCCGTACATGTACGACTCGGACACAGATCAAGCAGAGAGTACAAAATCATTTGTGTGTTTGTATAGTTTTACAGCCAACTGTGTGCTAGTTTCAAGTACCGAGCTTGTACACAGAGACTAATAACCACGCACACTGAATTAACTTTCACTGAGGCACCAGAGCCGCGACACGGCACACTCAGACACGCACATTTGGATGTTATTAAAAATTAAACTATTCAGATGGCACTCTGTGGCGTGCAGAAATATGAAGTGTCTCGAATCGTGGGTGGGCGCCGCGGATAGCCGCCGGCTTGAAGCGCCATTGTGTGTACCCTGATACTTATAGAAACCTACGTTTAGAATTCTGAAATTCATGGCGCTGCGTGGCACGACGCTCAGAGCGGCGTTTCTGGTGTGCGACTTGCAGGCAAGTTCGTTATTTTATTTCCATTAGAGGGACACACACGTGAGGCAACGTGCTCGCACTTTCCAGCTGCACCTAGTTAAGATCACGGGGAGCTTCTGTGACTGCGAGAAATGCAAATGGCTGAAATTTAAGGTAG
Organism: Danio aesculapii; assembly: GCF_903798145.1. Lineage (NCBI taxonomy): Eukaryota > Metazoa > Chordata > Actinopteri > Cypriniformes > Danionidae > Danio > Danio aesculapii. The sequence continues at coordinate 70,979,577 of NC_079441.1, read as the reverse complement.
ACGCAATGAAAAGTATACATGTTTGTAAACCTACCTACAAACAAACTAAGTTACAATCAATAATTCCGATTAGAGCGATAATGTGGAGAATATTGATCTTGTGTTGAGCCCAATGAGCCTTACATCTAAAAATAGAGCTAGGGTGTTCCTTTGTGACATCGCTTTGACTCACACGCTGAAAATGGCGGACGTGAAACAACAAACTGAGGATATGATGACGTGCCTGTCAATCAATAATGGTGGGCGGGGGGACCGCACTCCTACGTCAAGTTGCGGTCGATCTGAAATCCGTTCCAATTGGTCCACCGTTTTTTATGTTGTTAAATTGAAAAAAAAAAGCACTGGGTGTGTTTATATCACCCCAATATGACGGTCTATACACCATACATGCACATATGGCAGTCCAAACAGCTTGGAAAGTAGATTTTTCCCCATAGGTAAAAAATGAAAAACTCTTACCCAGAATGCTCTGCAGTTGAGTGTTGGTGGATGAAGGGACTTGATGCGGCTCCTCGTGAATACTGGGTCTCTGTGGTGTGATTTTCAGCTCTGTACAGTCATGGCCTTGATATCCTGGACAACACCTCCACTCCAGCTCCGTCACCTGCTTGTAGCCGATTTTGTACATTGGCCTTGTTTGAGCATGATGCCTAAAACACAGTAATGAATTACATTACAAGCAGTGTTGAGTACGTAAATTACTAATCACATTGTGATGCAGTGAACCCAGAGTGGGCCCACTACGAGAAGTGAGAGGCTTGACACCACAAATAAACCCCCCAAAAAACAATCTAAAAACAATGGCCTAACCCGGAAGTGTAAAAAAGGTGGTATTTATTTACAAGGATGTGGGAAATATAGTGTCCAAAATCCAAATATGTATGTAAATACAAATATATATATATATATATATATATACAAAAATACAAAGTATCAAATCAACAAATAAGATATAAAGATGAATATGTACAGTGCAACACAAAACAATCAAAGGAAAATCGAAACGTAACCACTGTGTACTCTATCCCCTTGCTAACAAGGATTTGCTCACAGCTCTGCCACAGCACGCTCGCTTGCCAGGTAAACTGACCCTGGTCTGGAGTCTGGCGTCTTTCTTCATGGTTTCCACTACAGTCATTCGTCTATAGCGGGGTGAATGATTGTACAACATCTCATTCCAAACATTCAGTCGTTGTTTTTTTAGTAGCGGCTTAAAAATAAATAAATAAATCGCACCAAAACATATTAAAAGGTAAGTGAATTATAACAGAGTGAACTTTTCTGTAATCGTAGTAGTGCTGAGTGTTATTTGTTTAACCCTTTAAGGTGACATGCTGACTGACTGACAGGGCTGCGCGATGCGTGAGGCTAGCAAACACGACGTAGCTTTCAGTTAAGATGAACAGTTTCCATAATTATACTTTATAGATAAAAGGTCTATGGCTCTGCATACAATGACTTAATCTTGCTGGAGCCGTTTCACTTTATTTCAGGACGCATTAATGCCGTTATTCTTTTATAAATGATAACAGCAAATCTAATAAATGCTGGAGACATACTTGTTACATAAACGCACTAAATCACACTTCAGCAGTGTTTATTTGAGAGCGCACAAGAAGATCTGCACTTGAGCAGAGTATATTTGAAGGCGTGCAAGAAGTTTTGTGCATGAACAGAGGAAATCGGCGTGCAAATGAAGAGATGCTCATGCTCATATTACATGAATGCGATCTCAAATGTAATACTGCACTCACAACATTTGTCATTGAAATAATGCCACAGGTAGTTGGTAGATCTGTGTAAAAGGCCTGCCGCCACAGCTGGAAAACATCCTAGAGGAAACGCTGCTCTTTATGCACCAAACTCTGCCTATCGATTGGCTCAAGCCATATTCATGTAGATACATAAAACATACCTCTTTCACCATTGCCTTATATGCATCTCTTTAAACATCAAACATTCATGTCTGCAACATGAACACACATACAACCATTAACATATATTTTCCTGTAAAACAGGATGAACTACATAGCTGGTTGGACACACGTCATTAAATTTGCATTTAAATAACATTTCTAATGACGTTGTCTGAAAAGTAACCTTATTACTCAAAAAGTAATTGGATTATTTGACTTAACACTACTTAAAATCCATATAAATCTTAAGGCATATACTGTAGCCCAGTGTTTCCCAACCCTGTTCCTGAAGGCACACCAACAGTACACATTTTCAACCTCTCCATAATCAAACACACCTGAATCAACTCACCAGAAGATTAGAACAGACTCCAAAACCTGAAGTTAATGGGTCAGATAAGGGAGACATTCAAAATATGTTCTGTTGGTGTGCCTCCAGGAACAGGGTTGGGAAACACTGCTGTAGACATTAGAAATTTAACTTTTATTTTGAGGCAAACAGAAATTAAAATTAATTAAAAAAAAACACTTAAAAACTACAAATTATTTCAAAGTAATGACACCAAATTTCATACACAACATATATAGATTTGTATTATTTATTTATTATTGATTTATTTTATTTGTTTCATTATTTCTTGTTATTATATTCAGTATTTATTATATTATATGTTATTATATTTTATTACATTACTATATATAATATAATATAATCATTATTATATTATATTATATTATATTATATTATATTATATGAAAAATCTAACATCCTATAGCTGAACAAAAGCAGATCATTATGCAAAAAATATAAATAACAAAAATATACAGAGTACAATTTATACAATATATACACAATTATATATATATATTCATTCATTTCTTTTCGGCTTAGTTCCTTTATTAATCAGGGGTTACCACAACGGAATGAACTGCCAACTTTACCAGCATATGTTTTAGGCAGCGGATGCCTTTCCAGCTGCAACTCATCACTGGGAAACACCCATACACACACATGCACTACGGACAATTTAGCTTACCCAATTCCCCTATAGCGCATGTGTTTAGACTGTGGGGGAAACCGGAGCACCCGGAGGAAACCCACGCCAACACAGCGAGAACATGCAAACTCCACACAGAAATGCCGACTGACCCAGCCAAGTTCGAGCCAGCGACCTTCTTGCTGTGAGGCGACAATGATACCCACTGCACCACCATATATATATATATATATATATATATATATATATATATATATATATATATATATATATTGTTATAGTATTTTTGAAGGACAACCTGTCATTTAACTTGAACAAACATTGACTTAATTCATAAAAAAATAGTTACACAATCAAAACTGTAAATCTTTACAAATTACACTGCAATAATCTGAAATTAAAACAAAAAATAAACAAATATGTGACCTTTAACACTTCATTACAGCCACAGACTGTTTCAGAGGAAGCAAAATGACAACATTTGTCCCGTGAGATCTATAAAACGTCACTAAACTTCTCCTTCAACCAAAAGCAAGCATTCCTGTTTTCATGAGCCATGCAAACATAAACAAAAAAATGCAGAATTACGTCCATAATTTATTAGGACTGTCTCCAGCGGTGACACACATCTGGAGCGCAGCTCTAAAAGCAGAGGAATCTGCAGCAACACGCAGGACACTTTAATTACTGCATCGTTTGGAGGACTCTAGAGCGTTTACACAACAGTTTTCACTGGCCTCGGTGTTTCAGAGCTATGCTGATATCGCTAAAATTAAACATTAAATACCTACAAGTCTATGAATTAATAAAGAAATTGACTGTTAATGAATGCATGGTTTGGTCAGTGTTTGCTGTAATTAATTACAAAGTAACTACTCTACTGTAATTACTGCAAGTTACTGTATTTAAATGACTTATCCACTGAAAAATTAAAGTAGGGGATTAATTTTTAGGTCATTTAATTACATTTACTCGTAATGTACGTAGAAAATTCTGTATAAATCAGCAGTACTGAATAATTGTATTTTTATAGAAATCTATAGTGTACAATAAATAAATTTTTCAATTAAAGAAAGTTTTATTTCTCAGAAAATTGCACGTGATTAAGTACCAAAACTATTATAAAATTGCTTTACCATTGCTTTTGAAATGTTTCATGTTTTGATATATATTATAGGTGGGCATAGGGTTTTTTATCTAGATTAATCTCACTGTAATCTTGGAATTAATCTAGATGAAAAGGGCTCATTTGAATTCTGCCGAAGGCATTCAGAATATGTGTGCTGCCCAAATAATGACTAAAAGTAAGTCTTTGAGAACGGGTTTCTCTAGCCAGGTGGCGCATTAGACCAGGGGCTCATCTCCTGTTTCCAAAATGCATCACAAACTGCTTGAGAAACTGTTCTACTCTGATAATTGGTGATGAAAATAAACGTTCAGTAAGATGTACTTGTGTTTACTGTTTATTCAGTTAAACATGAATGTTGAATTGTAGGCCAACATAAGCTCCAAACAGCGATTTTTGATTACCTTAAGCCGACTGAAGTCATAACTGAACTAAACAGAAATGGAGTTAAAACATGTGGAGTATGCAAATATTAGTGGCATTATTGAAGTAAACACTGTAATCAAACTATTACCGTCATGTAGAACTTTGCCATATTTTTTCAGACAAGATCCACACACGCGGCTGTCAGTAAATAAGCGCGCACACACAAACACACACATCGCGAAATGCGTATGTTTTTTTCTTTCCATTTGGAGTGCGTTATTAAATTCCATAACACTCTCACCAGTCATTACTCCTTATTTGCGTCTAATACCCCAGTTTGTCACGGGGGCATGAATGAAATGTTCATGAGTTAAAGTGAAACTGCCGAACTGCAGTTAAAGTTACTTAAAAGTACAGGAAACTCTTACATGAAAGCACTTCACGTAAACACTTTAATTATATTATTGTCTATTAAGGCAAATAACTAGATTACAGATGTCCATGTAGGCGTAGTCAGTCGTGTCTTCGAAGTAAGTGAAAGATCCAGAAGGGCATCCTGCTGATTTGATTCAGAAGGGAACTTTTTTGTCAGACACCTCGCCAGTCAGACATACATAAAATATCAAGATGAAACTCACCATAGCTTGTGTAGAATAGACCCAGCTCCCAACCCAACTTTGAGAATAGATTAAGAGCGTTTTTTTTTTTATCGTGCAACAAGAGTCTCGTCTTAACACGCAGCACGTTATCTATCTATCTATCTATCTATCTATCTATCTATCTATCTATCTATCTATCTATCTATCTATCTATCTATCTATCTATATTTTTTTCTTTGCCATGATGACAGTAAATAATATTTGACTAGATATTTTTCAAGACACTTCTATACAGCTTAAAGTGACATTTAAAGGCTTAACTAGGTTAATTAGATTAACTAGGCAGGATACTGTAATTAGGCAAGTTATTATATAAAGATGGTTTGTTCTTTAGACTATCGAGAAAATATATTGCTTAAAGGGGCTAATACTTTTCATCTTAAAATGGTTTTTAAAAAATTAAAACCTGCTTTTATTCTAGCCGAAATAAAACAAAGAAGAAAAAATATTATCAGACACACTGTGAAAATTTCCTTGCTCTGTTAAACATCATTTGGGAAAAATTTAAAAAAGAAAATAAAAAGGAAAGGGGGGCTAATAATTCTGACTTCAACTATATATATATATATATATATATACATACATATATATATACATATACATACATACATACATACATACAAATTAGTTTTTATGACTGATTAATTAAAGAATGTTTTAAAGTATTATTTTTTTAATAAAGCTAAAAGGACTCAAGATTTAAACATTTAAAAAGTTTAATTTATTATCTGTTATGATTTAAAGAGATTTTAAATAGTATCGAGTCAAGTAATTCAATTCCTTACTGAGTGACTCCCAGTTTTAAATATATTTATTCTCTGTTTTTTGTCCTGTCTCTGTTATCCTGTTGCACTGTAGAAGCTCTGTCACCAAAACAAATTCCTCATATGTGTGAACATACCTGACAGCAAAGCTCTTTCTGATTCTGATTTATTACTTTTTTTTTCGTTTTTGAAATGTCTAATTAATAGAATATTAATTTAATATTAATAGAACATTTAAATGTAAAATTAATTCAACATTTAAAATCTAAATTAAACATTTTCTTACTGAAAAGCTGAATGCGTTACTTTGACTTTTTTTTTAGGGAATGTATACTCAACACTGGCTCTGGTTTCATGGTTAGAAGTAAGGGTTAAAGTTGTGTTTCGAGTTAAAGGGGTAAAAGTTAACAGACGCTAATTAAAAGCGAGCACTTTAAATGGCGTCTGGCATTTCGGCGGTCATAAATATTCTGGATGCTGATAAAGCTATAATGACCTGCTGTTCAGCGAGTCCAATTTAACTGCGTTTCTCATCCCACAAAGAGCAATTCCCCCTCAATCCAGCTCTGATCTGATCTAATCTGATCTCTGGTCACTTCCGGCAATAAAAGCGCCTGGTTTGCGCTGTCCAGACTTACGTGAGCTGCTGTGAGCAGTCCTGATGCGGAGGACAGGCCACGAGCTGCGGATCCAACACCTCTTCATTGGACAGCACAGCACAGCTCACATTCTTATGCACCACAAATGCACACCAGTTTCTGCAAAAGAGGGCAGGTATGGAGACAGATCAGTCTCAGAAATAATACATTTACAAAATAAAATTCATACATGCACTGCACAATTTACATTTACAAAATCCAATTTGTAATTTTAAAACAGCACACAAATCATGAATTCACAAGTGAAAAATAATTCATATTGTTAATAAATATTTTTGACAAATGAATTTGTGTATAATATTAATTGTGTTTTGAATTTACAAATTGGATTTTGTAAATGTGTTATTTTTGAGACTGATCTGGCTCCATAATGAAGGAGACACGAACACACACACACACACACACACACACACACACACACACACACACACACACGCACGCACGCACGCACGCACGCACGCACACACGCACAGGGGCGTAGTGGACATTTTAAAAGTGGGGGGGACGGCTGTATGAGATCATATGTTCATATAATTATTAATCACCTGTTTCTAAATGGTCTGTCTCTAAAAGTTAGGGGGACGGATCCCCCCGTCCCCCCCGGTTGCTACGCCCCTGCACACACACACACACACACACACGCACACACACACACACACACACACACACACACACACTTACTGTACAACATTAGAAATACTACGTGAACAGGGGATGCTTTTCCAAATTAATAGAACATAAAATTTTAAATTAATAGAACACTTATTTTTAAAATTAACAGAACATTTAAAATTCTAATTATAGAAGGTTAAAAATTTGAATAGAACATTTAAATGTAAAATTAATAGAACATTTAGAATTCTAATTAATAGAACATTCAAATTTTTAATAAACAGAACATTCAATATATGAATAAGAACATTTCAATTTAAAATAACAGAACTCTTAAAATTCAAATTAATAGAAGTTACATTTTTAATTAATAGAACATTTAAATTTAAAATTAACAGAACCTTTAAAATTTTAAATTAATGAAACATTTAAAATTAATTATTAGAACATTTAAAATTTTAATTAACAGATCATTCTAAATTCAAATTAATAGAACATTTATATTTTTAATTAGTAAAACATTCAAATTTTTAATTAATAGAATATTGAACATTTGAATTATTAGAACATTAAAATATAAATATATTCTGTTTATAGGTCCAAAAGTACAAGACAGACAAAACAATAAAAACCTCACAATATACATTAAAAAAAACAGTTATGCCAATATTTTATCAAAGGTGACTGATATCGCATCTCTGTAAGCCTGGGGTTTAAAAATTAATAGAACATTTAATTAAAAAATTCACAGAACATTTCAATTGAACAATTTACAGAACATTCAAAATTCTAATTAATACAACATTCAAATTTTAAATGAACAGAATATTAATTTAAAATAATAGAACATTTAAATTTGAAAATTAATAGAACATTCAAATTTCAAATGAATAGAATATTCCAATTTAAAATGATTAGAACACTGAAACTTCAAATGAATATTAAAAATTCTAATTAATACAACATTCAAATTTTAAATGAATAGAAAATAATTTAAAATAATAGAACATTTAAATTTGAAAATTAATAGAACATTCAAATTTTAAATGAATACAATATTCCAATTTAAAATGATTAGAACACTGAAACTTCAAGTAAATAGAATATAAAAAATTCTAATTTATAGAATATTTAGATTTTAAATCAATAGAACATTCAAAATGATAGCTGTCGTTAATTTTATTTATTTATTTATGAATTTGTCCAGCTAATTTAAATTCTTTATTATATGCAAAATATTCCTTTTACTTGCATTTTCTTTGCTTCTATTAGATGGCAAAATAAGTCTTAAGTCTATGGATTGACAGAGTAAAAATGTACTGCTAGTAAACTCTAGGTATCGGATGGGGTTGGTTATGTTGGCATTAGGGTTACAATTAGGGGTTAAAGTTATCTTTTGGGCAATGCTATCTCACGCCAATTCGTAACTTTTAATTTAGTGGCTAACTCGTATGAAGCCACACACTCCAACAATTGAATCCATGTACAGAAAGGAGTAACTGCCCAACCTGAATTGAAACTGGACATTTTTAAACAAAGATAGGCACCTGTTTCTTTATATTATACACATTGAAATTGACTGAACAAGGAACTCTCACTTATTCCCCGATGTATTCTTTTAAGGGGCCCCTTTTTTACAAGAAGTCAAATAAGTGGCTGATGCCCCTAGTGTGTGTGTGACATTTCGGCTCAAAATAGCACACAAATATTTTTATAACTTTCTCAAACTGACCTTTTTAAGCTGAGATTAATTCAATTAACATCCTATGCTAATAAGGGAGAGATGGTCACTAGTGGGCGGGGCTTTCCCCCTCTGATGACGCATACAAAAGGGAGAATGTCAGTCAAAGTGTTTCTGCAGACTGTTTCTATCAAGTCTGATTATAAAAATAACATTAATACATTTTTACCATTAAAAGCTGGCTATATTTCCAGACGCTTGCTACACAAACCACTTATGAATGTGATTTTTGCATAATAGGTCTCCTTTAAAATAGACAAACAAGCATGTATTGTTGTATAAAATGGTAAAGTTGAAGCCACAAAAGAGTTACCACAATGTTTTTAAACATTACGGTACATTTACCTCAGCAAAATGTTCTCAAAACTTGTTTCAGTCAGCTGAGCAGTGTTACTAAATCCTTCAGAAGATACATTACTAATCATTTGGACTAGTAAAACGAATAGCATGACAACTCCCTAAAGAATGAAGTCACTGCATGTTTTATTGGGGGGGGGGGGGGGGGGTCTTTTTTCTGATGGAATTTTGAAGCACTTGAGTCTTTGCCAGGACATTACCATGATCCTTCAGAAAGGTCAATAAAAATAAGAGCCTAATGTGCTGTGTTATTATAGAGAACTGTTTTTAAAATGGAGAGACTGATATGCTTTATGCTAATCTCATTGTTTAGCTACTAACAAATTATTAAGGTCAGAAATGGTTAATATTATTTAATGAACTAAGCATGTGCATTTTAACTAGCATAACCCAAGGTTGTAAAAACCGATTGCTCATTTGTGTCATTTGCATTATAATAATGTTAAAAAAAGAGTTATTTGTTTAGTGTTTCCATAGTAGGAATCTGAATCGTAATTCATTCATTTTCTTTCGGCTTAGTCTCTTTATTTATCAGGTCACCACAGCGGAATGAACTGCCAACTATTCCAGCATATGTTTTACACAGCGGATACCTTTCCAGCTGCAACCCAGTACTGGGAAACACCCATACACACTCACATGCACACACATACTCATACACTACGGCCAATTTAGTTTAATCAATCCCTCTATTGACCTTATTCTTCAATGCGGAAGTGTGCACGTTTTTGCGATTGTTTTAGAACTTCTGATTCAGCTGCGTATGGGAGAAATGACTAGGAATAATAAACGGCAAAAAACGGTCAAACTACTTACTCTACAAACAAGTGTTTGCATTACAATACAGACAAAGTAGAATAATATAATAAGAAAATATCAGTTTGCAACATCGAGCAGCAAAACGAGCTGTTTTTAACGTTTAACAATTAGTGGAAGTGAATGAGACCGGAAGTTTCAAGCCAAAATGATTAAAATGGCTGCGCCCGCTCGTACGCGGAGAATAAGGTGAATAGTGCATGTGTTTGGACTGTGGGGGAAACCACTGAGCCACCGTGTCGCCTCTGAATATTAATAATGGAAATTTGGTGTCTTATTGTACTAAAATTCTCTCAAGGTTATGAAAAAAATTGTCCAATAACGACATTACAATATTTATTCTGCACACAACATTGTATGTACAGTATATCTGTTTTTTATTGATGTGATTTTAACTTTAATAAAACATTCCATTGTATAATTTTGCAATCATCAAGTAAAGTTACTTTAGTTTAGACATTTTTGGATTACAAATTGGTAAAAACTTTCAGGTATACATTTCAGAGGTGTAAAGAGTACCTGAAAACCATACTTGAGTAAAAGTACAGATACCTTACTGTAAAAATGACTCCATTACAAGTTACGAGTCACCAATTCTAATAAGACTTGAGTAAAAGTATTAAAGTATCCGATTTTAAAAGAACTTAAGTATTTTACTCATACTGAATGTAGGCTCAACAACACCAAGTTTTATTTCCTAATATAGAAATTAAATTGAACACCTCAATGTTTCAAAATGGCAGAACAAAATAGATGAAAAAAACTGAACAAAAAGTCTCAGTCAAACTCAAATGGTCAAAAAAGGCACAAACAACTTTCAAAAAAGTAGCAAAACTAGTAAAACGTAGTAAAAAAAATCAGAGCTAACTTTCATGTGATTCACCTCAGTCCCAGAAGGGGGCGATACTTTTATTTTGAGTAGTTTTTCAATTGATTAGGATGTTTTCTCTGTATTAAAATTAAATAAAGAGGAACAGTGTTATTTTTCAACTTAGTAAACTACATATAAATTGAATGAAAAATACATCACAAACTCACACCTAAATGCACCTGAAGCAAAATGTAGAACAAAAAAATTAAGCTAAAACATAGTCATGTCATGTCATGTCGCAGTGGTTTTTGCCATGTCAGTAACTGTATTAAAAGCACTAAATTCACATTAAATTAGATGCATTAAATAGACTCGTACTTCAGTGTGTTTTCTCAAATTTGACGATAAATTCTTAAAAGCACTTATTTTCATGGTTCGTGGCAAACAAAGTAGACACTGCATCCTGTAAGAGCCATTCTGCATATCGATAAATGAAAACATTTCTTTCAGATAAGGCCATGGATGATTTGATGTGCCGATTTCGGCTTCATCACTGGCTGCAGCCATGTCGCTAATTAAACACCTGGTATTAGGCAAGCTGCTAATTCACGTTCATGTGATTTAGCTCATAAATAGCATACAGTACCTTCAGCACCCTGCAGATGGCGATATCGCCTCGTCCGCCTAACAAATTAGCCGTGGTAGATAAAGATGCCGACTTGTCGCACACAATCACAATGTAATGAGTAACGGTAAGCATCCTTTCAAATGTAGTGGAGTACATATATTCAGTCACAAATATAGTCAAGTAGAGAGTAAAAGTTGCTTATATTTTTAATACTCAGTACAAGTACAAAGTAGCCAAAAAATACTTAAGTAAAGTAACGAAGTCCATTTACTTAAGTACTTTACACCATTGATACATTTATAGTGGATAATTCCTGGCCATTAAAACAACATTACAGTAGTTAATAGGATGTAAACGGATTTCGGTTGATCCGTGATTCGTACGAATCACAACCCACGGTTCAGAACACACGTGACCTGTGGAATAATACATTTTTTACTGGTAGATTAATCCTAAATTTGTAACGATCGTAGAGAAATCGCATCTCGCGTCATTCAAATCACATGTATGAAAGCTTTAGGCTTTCCTATAAAATATAATGATGACGGAAGAAGTTGTGGTGGGTTATTCGAGATGTGGTGGGTTTCTTAGGTTATTAAAGGTGTTTTCTGTCACATGTTTAGCCTGCAATAATGCTTTCAGTGTAAGCTGCACGAGTATTCATTAAAAGATTGGGATCGGGAACACCCACGCAACATAAATTATAAATGATGGTGATTTGCATACGTTTATTAATCCTTCCAATTGCTGCATTCAAATCTGTGTTTGAAAAACGCAAAAATCAAGAAAGAGATTGAGTCTTTAGTCTTTTGAGTTAGTTATGAAGTTACAAACAGTCAAATAACACAGAAGTACTAGGAGAACAGTTTATAGTTCAGATAAAACCACTGATGTTTATGGTAAATATTTAAATCACCGTCATATGTATTTAACAACGCTCAAAAATAAAAGTTGTAAGCAGCAATTACATTATTTAACCAGTAGGTGGCAACAACCAGCAATCAAAAATATGCCACTGAATGTTTCTTTAAAATGATGCATCTAGCCATGAAACATGAAGTTTTATGAGTGAACAACTGAATCATTTATTGAAAATGAGATAAATCTGGGACGTACAAATGATAATGTTAGATTTCGACATTCAGTGTTATCAGCAACAGTTGTAGTAGTAACAGTGAAGTTTTCACAGTATTGAATATATTACAATTAATTTTTATTCAGCTGACTATTTCTTTATTTTATTTTTAATAAAATTACAGGTTCTAAGTTCTGTTTGGTTAAACCAAAATTGTCTTGCAGTGCTGTTTCGGTAATAAATGGAAAACAAATTACATTTGTCTCCTCCCCTTTTTGGCTGATCTGAAAAATGGTCCGATCCGTGACTAAAAAAACGATTAAATTATAAAATACACCAGTTTAATGTGGTAAAAACTAAAGTATACTATAGGCATGTGGCGATAAGCGGTTTCAAGGTATACCGCAGTTTGGAAAAGTCAAGGTTTTAAAACCAAGGTTTTATACCATTCCTAAGGAATATGTACTATTATTTATTACATTTATTTTTCGTTCTTTAGGACAACAGTATCTGCAGCAGTAAATATCTCCAAAGATGCCTTTTCATGGTGTACAGAAATCTGTGTTTTTGAAATTAACGAAGACAGCAGAAGTCAATAATTAATTTGAATTATTCAGCCTGACATGTTTATTTTTCCAAGATATTTTAAATGTTTCTCAAAATAAAATTTACCGTGTTCAAAGAGGAAAGTTTGTTTTTTACCCAGACCCAAATAGAGTATAAATCACAGCAATAATCACAATACTGTGATATTTTTTATCCAAGGTAATCATATTGTCAGAATCTTACCACACACTACAGTAGCCTACTACGGTTTTGCACTCCAGTAATCTGGTCTTCATTAATATTCTCAAAATGCTTGTAATGTTAACACAAAAATATTATATATTTGATGCAATATTTTTCCTTTTCCAGGATATTTAAAGGTATCATACATTTCGGGGTTCATTTCTGTTCACTTTATGACAATTTAATAGGCTAATAGTTGTGTTAATTAAGGCATTAACTAAAGGAAAGTTAATTAGACTACTAATAATAATAACAATAACAACTCCTGCAGTGAAGAACGCGAAACATCCATGAACGCGCTTCATCCTCAAATCCCAAGACCAGCAGAGTCAGCATACAGACCTCTGTGAATCGTTTATCATAAGCTCGAGTAAGTGTTTGGTCAAACTGCAAACAATTGTTTTGTTTTTTCTTGACGGAACAATAAACAGTCTAAACATTTCGCTCGTCTTATCCAGTGTCAGATGCTTTAATAATGTTGGTTATGGTTACACTTTACTCCAAGGTGTCCTTTAGTGAAACTATTCAACTACTGAGTATTAATTAACTAAGTGTACTTACTACTGTATATGGTTAGGGTTAGAATGAGGTTTAGGGTCAGTTGCACGTACAGGAATTCTGCATTATTATTATTATTATTATTATTTGTAATTACCATAGTAAGTTCACCATGATTACTATTACATTATAATATTGTTGCCAAAAAGTAAAAAAAAAAACATTCATAGTTTTTTCCCCCTAACAAGTAACCTTAAAATGAAATATAACAATACATTCCAATAACATATGCCTGTTTAAAAATTATTTAGCTTACCTGAGGTAACTATTATGCCACGTTTTCCTTATGTCAAATAACATCAATAATAATAAGATTCTTACTTGTTTCGTTGTCTGGAAGAAGAGCTGGAATAAGGGGAACCCTGGAAGAGACTGAACCTTGACGGGGTGCCATTAACTAAAGGAAAGTTAATTAGACTAATAATAATAACAACTCCTGCAGTGAAGAGCGCGAAACATCCATGAACGCGCTTCATCCTCAAATCCCAAAACCAGCAGAGTCAGCATACAGACTATACTCTGTGAATCGTTTATTATGAGCTCGAGTAAGAAAGTGCTTGGTTTTTTTTTCTTCCCTCGACAGAGTGCTGGCAGTGAAATGTGACAGTGGCCAGAAGAGTTCCCGCCCCGCCGAGCGCGCGCTTATTCTACTGGACGCCAAAAGCGCGGGATCAGGTTCCAGACTCTATTAGCGGATGCAAATCAGATAGAATCATTGATTTAGTGGTTGTTATTCTGGTCAATTTGTTTATATTTTAAGAGTTCCTCACAACAAACTAATAAATAGGAAGAATGATTCTTTTCGGAATCTTCTTGAGGCATTTTGTCATTCTAAGAAGTAAAAACAATTGTCAAATACACATTATAAAGACAAAAAAAGAGGTCTCTAAAATAAATTTCATGGGAATGTCGAATGCACCTTGAAGGAACAGTTCATGTTAACTCAACAGTGCATTATTCTAATGTTTACAAGCATGAATTTGTATTGTAATAATGAATTAGTAATGGCTGAACTAACTGGGCAAATATTAATGGCGATTAATCACATCACGATTAATCATGTTTTGACAATTTAACTGTGCGTACTGTGTATATTTATTATGTATATATAAATAGACACATGGATGCATATATTTAAGAAAATGTTTATTTATATTTAGATATCAAATATATTTGAATATGATGCACATTACATATAAATTTAAATATCTATATGTAACAAAAATGTTTCGTTTAGTTTTCGTATGTTTCGTTTATGTTTCGTAATGTTTTCTTTGTATGTATATGTATCATATGCATACTATATATGTTCAGTGCTGAGCATAACTGAGTAAAGCTCATTTTGGAAATGAATCTTTTTCTCCATTTCTCAGTGAATATAGGCAGGGGCAGACTGACCATAGGGAGCACCCCCTAACTTTTAATATACATCGTGACATAATATACATTTAAACACCATTTTAAGGTCAAAATTATTATCCCCTTTAAGCTATATATTTCTTCGACTGTCTACAGAACAAACCATTATATATAATAACTTGCCTAATTTCCCTAACCTGCCTAGTTAACCTAATTAACCTAGTTAAGCCTTTAAATGTCACTTTAAGCTGTATAGAAGTATCTTGATAAATATCTAGTCTAATATTATTTACTGTCATCATGGTAAAGATAAAATAAATCAGTTAAATGAGTTATTAAAACTATTATGATTAGAAATGTGTTGAAGAAATCTCTCCAATAAACAGGGGGGCTAATAATTCTGACCTCAACTGTATATATCTATTTATATCTATATATAAAATCAAAACCAGCTTTTAATTTTGGATCCAATTAATCACAACTATTCTTTGCTAAACACTACAAATGTTAAACAAGTATACACACTCCAACATTAACCAATGACACCCTATTGTAAATGGTGACTATTTTTAAAGGAGAAAATGAATGTGAAACATCCACTATGGTGTCAAACACACTACAAGTCCCTGTCCTGTTTAATGCTGCATATTACTGTAATTTGATCACCTTTTCAACAGCTGATTATTAAGTTTTATATTGATTAAAAACACAGCAACTTGTATTGCTCTCTTTAACCAGTGTTTTACAATCCATCACGCTGTTTAATACAGTAAAATGTAGAACTATAAATCAGACTGCAAAGTCAACAACACACCATTAATGATGTCCTGCAGAATCTACAGTTTCTGGCAGCAGTTCCCCAGTGACTGACTGCAAATCAGTTACAGCAAAAATACTGTATTCACATTTTCAGCAACATTAACTTGCTGTATATGTATTTACAGTATTGTATATCTTCACTGTTAAATATACAGTAATTTTCAGAATGCAACTTTAAAACATGGTAACACTCGTAGTACAGTTCAATACTGCGTAATTTGCACAAATCATTAACAGTGCAGCCTTGCTGGTAAGATTCAAAGCAATTCTAATGTACAGAGGTATGTTGTAACTGTTGAGTCGCCGTCTTGCAAACTATTTTAATTCAGACTTTTAGGTTTTAAAGCAAACGTTTAAAGGTTTAAGTGAAATGTGTTGACCATGTAATGCGAATGGTGTAGTTCATTAATGTTGGGTGATTGTATTTTAGGCTTATGAATTAATTGTATTTATCAAGATCATTCAGAATCCTTTACTTTTATTAAGCCCAGTTTATCAACAGTTTAAAAGTCAATGAAAACTTCATACTGTGTGCTAAAATTCATGTTGTGTTTTTGCCGAGGGAACCAGGGTGATGCATACAAAAACACATCATCCAGCATTGGCCTTTACACTGTAAAAACATTCCTGCAACTATACTTATTAAATGTTTATGTTTTTTAATGGGTTAATGTTCATTCTTGCAACCTAAATATTTTAGTTGAATCAAACGAACTTTTCTAGTCAACTTGCACCAGTCAAGCTGGCTAAAAATAATAAGTTAAACATCATATAACTTAAAACATATAGTTGAACCGATTTTAATTAGTTAATCTGGTTTCCAAGTAGCAAAAACTTTTGTTTGTTGTGACTTTTTCTCATATATTTAATACCTGTGTGTGATATAAAGCAACGTATAAATTAGGTTTCACCTTAAATAAGGTTTTAGTGAGTATTTCAGATTGCTGGAACAAAAATAAGACACAAACTCTATTTGTAAAAAGCTTTTTTCCTTTAAAGAAAGATACAAAATATATATTATGGACACAGTCCAATTCTTTAACTTCTCTGCACAAATCAGACAACTGAATCTGTAAAACGTATAAAAAAATAACTAAAAAGAGAGAAAAAATCCCTAAAAATAATCTTTTTTTTTTAGCTCCAACTAAAATGAGATATAAATGCATCACTTCAGCTGTCAGGTCACATCATGAATCTGCAAAGACAAAACAAACAATTAGCAAACAATTAGGAAAGAGCTAGTCAAGAAAAATAAACAAATAAATATATAAATATATATATATATATATATATATATATATATATATATATATATATATATATATATATATATATATATATAAATAAATATATAAATATATATATATAAATAAATAAATATATAGGCTGTTTTACACAGAATCCATTTGCAATTGCAGTGCCATTTTCAGCAGGTACCAATACTACACACTAGTTATTCAAAAAGGAAAAACAAACTACAGCACAGTTTCCCAGTACTGAGTTGCAGCTGGAAGGGCATCCGCTGTGTAAAACATATGCTGGAATAGTTGGCGGTTCATTCCACTGTGGCGACCTCTGAAATAAAGACTAAGCTGAAGGAAAATGAATGAATGAATGAAAGAATGAATGAAACTACAGCACAGTAGGACTAAATACAGTATATATGTGACACTAAATGATTAGCCACCTGTTTATATATGCACATGTATATTTATTCCTTATATATAATAATTATTGTATATAAGGAATCCTATTGTACATTTAATGTTGTAGCTTCTAATAAGCCCAAATAGCAAAGAGAAATAAAAAATGCAGGTAAAAAACACCATGGGCCTTAAGCGGTTAAGGAGGCTAATAATATTGACCACAAAATATTTCCTTTAAAATCCTAAAAACTGCTTTTATTCTAGCTGAAATAAAACAAATTAGACTTTCTCCAGAAGAAAAAATATTATAGCAAATACTGTGAAAAATTCCTTAATGTTGCACATCTTTTGGGAAATGTTTGGAACAAAAAAAAAAAAATCACAGGAAGGCGAATAATTTTGACTTCAACTGTATATCTACACAATCTAAAACAGGGTCAAATGTGCTCCAGGGTCAAATATCTTCAGATGCTATAAATATAAATAAATGCTCATGTTAGATTACATGAATTGCAAACTGTTTCTGTGCTGTTTTGAAGCCTTTCTTCAATTGTTATGCTTTTATTCGCCAATCCAACAAGCTCAATCAGCTAAAAACTCTAATAAGGTTCATCTAGTGCCAATGGACCACCAGCGTAGTGTGTCAGGGCCTTTAAAGATACTGACATGCTTTTATCAAAACAGTTGTCTTTGTTTTACATGTTGTTAAGCAAAGGCTATCACACTTCAGCCATTACCAATAAGATTATGAAGAAGTACAAAGTGCAGACTCTTTACTCGGACAACCAGCATAAATGAGAGTCCATATATCGACTCAGAGCTTCACCCTGATAGGCACTGGATTAATTCAACATGTGTGACATAAATGGATCTTCTTTTGATATACAGTGGCTATAGACATATTAAAGATATCTGATATAAACCTAATTTAATAGGATAGTTCACCCAAAAAGGAAAATGTCCACAGTATTTATCCATCCTCAAGTGGTTCTACAAACTATTATGAGTTTCTTTCTTGTGCTGAACACAAAACAAGATATTCTGACAAGCGTTGGATAAAACTAGCCACTGACATCAATAGTAGGAGCAAACAATTACAATGGAAGTCAATGGCTGTCTTGTATATTCAGTACATCTTAATTTGCGTTTAGCAGAAGAAAGAAACTTCAAAGAAAGTGAAGGATGAGAAAATGATGACAGAATGTACAGTTTTGGGTGAAAATGTTGGTGAAGATGTTGTTCAGATGGTGGGGTTCCACTTGGATCTGAAAATCCAAGAGTTCAAGACCCAAACATGTGCTGGTCCAACACTTTGTTATGGTTTTTAATGGATTTGATAGCTCATTATTAGGGTCAGACAGAATCTGCGGACATTTTGTGATATTTCTGCAAAAATGTTGTGAAGAATCTGCGGATTTATGCGTATTGATTTTGGGAGATACATATTTGGGATATGTGAAATAAAAAATTACACCTTTTAACTTTTTATTTAATGTTTACTGTGAAAATCCAATTAAATCCACTTTATTTGGTAAACAAAGCAAGTCTCTCATATAATATCTCTACTAATAGACAGAAAATATTACTGTACAAACTGTATTGTAAATAAATCAAATGAGCATTTTCATAATAGTTAATAATATTACTGAAATTAATGTAAAAACTGAATAAATATAGATTTACACACATTTACAGAAGTAAATTAACAGAATTAATGATGGGCTTAAAATCTGCGGAAATCTGCGTGCGCAGAATCCGTGTGGGCCTACTCATTATCAAATTATCATCATCATCATCATAGAGAGGCCTTTAACTGTTCATGTAAAAATGTTGTGTTGTGTTCACGTTTCAGTCATATGGATCTGTCATTTTGCAAGACTGAAATTGCAATCTTTTAAAGTGTGGATAAAAAGTGGACAAATCTGAAAACAACACCCTTAGGGCCAGGATACTCCAAGCCGACACCAAACAACTACTAAAAAGCGGAACCCGACTGTGTTGTCGCCTCACGCTGGATTGCATTTGGACCAAAAAGCTGCGAGTGAACACACCAAATGAACAAAATCCAACTGAAACGAGAGCCACGTTCTGCGCCTGCGTGAAAGGATGTGTCTTTCTGCTCCAGCAGGGGTCAGTATCTGTTTTCTCGTTCCACATAAACGGAAACTGAACTTCCGATGCACACAGACAAAGCAGCGTTCAGTGCCATTATCACAGTAATTGTCACTTATCAGAGAGGGATTTGCTCCAGCAAATATGTCTGATAATCTAATAATCTTCAGCAAATATTTGAGAAATGTAGTGAAATTAAAGCTGCTCTTTGTGTTCCTTCTTGGCTTGAATTGTTTGCTACGTCACTTCACTACATCACACGTTGATGTGTCCTGGTCCTTACAATTTCATGCATACAACCAAAACACAATGTATATGCACATGCTTCAAGCCATCTTCTCCATTTATTTTGTGCATCACGGTGGTGGATTTATAGTGCCACAAAAGACTTGATGCAATACTGTTTACTACTTTTTTTTTTTTTTTTTTTACAAGGAAAAGAAAGATTTGGGAAAGCGGAGTCTTCCTGTGGATGTACCGTCAGTCATTAGTGTCAGGGGACTGAGCCATGTGTCCTGATAATGGAGGACAGAGCTTGACCAGAGGTGCTGTGGGGGTGGAAAATATTTGACCTTATAGTGTTGGTGTTTTTGAAGGCCTCAGTAAAGCAGTAAGAGGACTGCATAGTTGGCATAACTTTGATTCAGGACTCCTCCCGAGTCATAGTTACATTAAATGTGCTGTATGTCAGTTTTTGACTCTTCTAAAGCAAAACAAATACCATACCATGTTTGCAGATATTTCAGAAACATGCTCAGTGAACATTCTTGTTTATCTAAAAAACAATGCTGAAGTCAGATAGTCAGATATTTGAAAGTGTGTTTTCTGTGCCAGAACGCTGTCTTTGTTTTGGTTCTTATAACCCACCCAATGCCAGTTTAGTCAATTATATTTCAGCACCCCAGGTTGACTTGTTGGAAAAATGTGTATTTCATTAATTTATTCAGGAAGGCTCTGAAAGTATGCATCCGTGACCGAAATGTGACCTCTGGTGGACAGTAGCAGACTCCCAAATGAGACGCAGATTCAGTTCCACATGAGGTTATTAATTAGCAAATAATATAAATATTAGGAGTGTAAACAATAGGTGAGCAGGTTACATTGTAACCGCGTGTCCGAACAACACGCTACATGACGAGATACGCAGTGATGAGCATTTTGGCTGTTTGCACCAGACAAAACACGACAGAAATGTAAATACAGGCATTCAGAAGCACAGAATATGCACTCACTCACGAAATGGTAAGTGTAAGAGCCAGTTATGCATAATTCATTTGTGATAATAATTTAGTTAAAAAGGTTAAAACATGATATTTAAATATATTAAGAATTCATTGCGATTGTATTATCTAAAATGCATAATTTAATAATTGATACAATTTAAAAACCTTTACTTTGGTATTTTGGCTTCCGACAGTAATACGTCATGAGGTCATTAGTTCATACGTTTAAGTCTGATATCAGTTATGGATGTTGGAAGCAACACAGTTTTTTGACCGAGCTATACCGAGCTATATTGATTCTATTGTTACTTTGTATTTTTGTTTGCATTTCTTCAGTAAACTTTATTAAAAGAAGATTCGGTCTTACTCGCGTTTTTTTCAAATACTGGTTGTTGGAATAGAAGCTGCAAAAGGTGGTACATAAGGATTTGCACGAAACGTGTGCCACTACAGTAAGGTTTATAATCTATTTAATACATATTAACCCTCTTTAACATTATTAAATGTACATGCTGAATCACTGATGTGTGTTCAGTTCTAAAGTTCAATTTTAAACGGTTTACTTTATTTTCCAGATCTGAGGTGAACTATCTGCTGCTGCTTTCAGTATATGGCAATAAATGTCATGTAAAATGGCATTTAAACTCACATTGTTAGCATTTAACACTGAATAAAGCACATGAGCTGTACCTGAGGTGATCATTGTTCACCAGTGAGAAATAAAAGCCGTTTCTAAAATAGAAATTTCAGGTGTTGATTGGGACAAAAACTCCTTTTTAGTATGGAAAATATTTATTCGATCGCGTGCCGTTGCTTTTAGTTTGAAAACGGTTCAAATCAGCCTTTAGGCTCGATTGTCAGGCACACTCACGTCAAACTAGCGACCTGCTCTTGCTTGGACTCGTCAGAGGAAGGGCAGAGTGAAAATGTGTTTTGATCCAGGAATGCAATACCTAATTGAACCACTAGGTGTCAAACTTACACACCTTTAAGTTACAATTCTCACCATTAAGTAGTGGCTTATTACCTGCATATTATTAAGATATTGGCTGTTTATTGTACTTATAAAGTACATATTCTGCATGATTTTATTCTACATATCTAATTCTACCCAATATTTACATTAATAACTATTCATTAGCGGTCAATTAGAAGTTTATTGAGGGAAAAGTCAAATTTAATGGTTTATTTATAGTGAAAAATGCACCTTAAATTAAAATATGTCATTGTACTGATTGTGATATCATGTAGTTTTTGTAATTGTGTTTAAATGTGACTGTGTTGTGTACAAACCCTTTTCAGTAAGTTAAATAAAACATCTTTGACCGACTGCAGCTATTGTTATCTAGAGCTCTCACACTGCGAATGGATCATGTGTGAAACAGGCGTTAAACAGACGTCTGATGTACCCATTTTATGAGGTTTGCGACGGATCCTTTTTGGAAGAACTGGGGTGTCTGAGAATTCTGGCTCCAGACTCCGCTTGATTCTCACAGCGTCAGACATTTGTTCGGGAGTTCTGGCTGCAAACACACACACATGTACATACACACGTCAACAATTCTGCATTGATATTCTCTCCAGAATCAGTTCTGAGCTTAATTCTATAACAGTAGGCAGCGCTCTAGGCTAGTTTTAAACAGTAGATGGCGCTCTAGGCTAGTTTTTAACAGTAGATGGTGCTCTAGACTAGTGTTTAACAGCAGATGGCGCTCTAGGCTAGTGTTTAACAGCAGATGGCGCTCTAGGCTAGTGTTTAACAGCAGACGGCGCTCTAGGCTAGTGTTTAACAGCAGATGGCGCTCTAGGCTAGTGTTTAACAGCAGATGGCGCTCTAGGTTAGTGTTTAACAGTAGATGGTGCTCTAGACTAGTGTTTAACAGTAGATGGCGCTCTAAGCTAGTGTTTAACAGCAGATGGCGCTCTAGGCTAGTGTTTAACAGTAGATGGTGCTCTAGACTAGTGTTTAACAGTAGATGGCGCTCTAAGCTAGTGTTTAACAGTAGATGGTGCTCTAGGCTAGTGTTTAACAGTAGATGGCGCTCTAGGCTAGTGTTTAACAGCAGATGGCGCTCTAGGTGAGTGTTTAACAGCATTTAATCTATACCCTGTACAGTACACAGCAAAAAAATCTGAACCTTGTGCTTGTGGAAAGTTTATAACCTTACAATTACTTGTTATGATCAAAAGTCTGGTTTCCTATAATGATTCCTTTGCCTATTAGCGGTTAGCCATGATTCAACCTTATGCTAAAACTCAATATAGCAAAATGTGGAAAAATCTGAATGCTTTCTGAATGCATGCTCTACATAAGAACTGCTGGTCTGATGAAGACACATACCAAGGGTTTTCTCAATCTCTTGTAACTCCACCTCTTGGCCCCTGAGCTCTTGCTTTTTTTGCTTCATAATCGGACTCTGCAGATCCATTAAATGACTATTATAGTCAGCTTGCACAGCGGACGCCTTCTGCATCGCAACACTATACTGCTGCAGTAAATCTGTAAACAAACATTCAAACATATGAGACACATATGAGCACACAGTATGAGGAGATTTGGCAAACTCGAATATTCTTTGTAATATCAAGACACTAGACTGTTAACTATCATTTTAAACTAATTGACATGCCCATCGCCTCACAGCAAGAAGGTCGCTGGTTCAAGTCCCAGCTGGGTCAGTTGGCGTTTCTGTGTGGAGTTTGCATGTTCTCCTCGTGTTGGTGTGGGTTTCCTCCGGGTGCTCCGGTTTCCCCCACAGCCCAAACACATGCGCTATAGGGGAATAGAATAAACTAAATTGGCCGTAGTGTATGAGTGTGTGTGTGAATGAGTGTGTATAGGTGTTTCCCAGTACTGGGTTGCAGATGGAAAGGCATCCGCTGTGTAAAACATATGCTGGATAAGTTGCCAGTTCATTCTGCTGTTGGCGAACTCTGATGAACAAAGGGACTAAGCCGAAGGAAAATTACCCATATTTAGCCAACAGATTAATCACAGTACTGTGAAAATAAGACATTATTTTGAACTGCTAATTCACTCCCTATCCTTCAGCTTAGGATTTTTTCAGGAGGTCGCCACAGTGGAATGAATTGCCAATAAATCTGGCATAAGTTTTATGCAGAGGATTTCTTTCCAGCACTATGAAACACCTGTACACTCTCTTATTCACACACACATTCTTTCAGTAAGGCCAGTTTACCCAGTTCACCTATACTGAAAGTCTTTGGACTGTGAGGGAACCAGGAGCTAATTTTAAAATTGAAATGTTTAAACATGCAAATTTTTATAATTAAAATATGCACCAATTTGCATAAATGCCCTGGGCAGAAATCGTTATATTAGATGAATCCACGTTCAAAGGTCTTGCTCCATCATAATTTCAGAATACCTGTTTTATAAAGTAAGGTAAATAATATAAACATCGAAACTACTCTGAAAAAAATGAATAATTACAATATATATTCTACCGAAAACATGCACATATTTATGAATATAAACAGGCTGTGATGTATTTGTTTGTCAAGTTGTCAATGTCATCTTTGCATTAAAAATGTCACAACTCAGCAAATGACCCTAATAACATGTTATAAGCATGCATAAAATGGCATTCACATTCACGTCATGTGTCATGTCAGGATTATCAAGGTTTCATGACATCCGTCTTATAAATACCCCTTCAAGTAATGTGTTATCAATGAAGTAAACTTTCTTTTTTGACATTTCAAAACACATTAGCAATCAGTTAATGACCCTAAATGGAAAAAAAGTAAAAATCAGACCTGACTGTATTATATAGGTTAAACCAGTGTTTCCCAACCCTGTTCCTGAAGGCACACCAACAATACACATTTTCAACCTCTCCCTAATCAAACACACCTGAATCAACTTATCATAACATTAGAAGAGACTCCAACACCTGATGTTAATGGGTCAGAAAAGGGAGACATCCAAAATATGTACTGTTGGTGTGCCTCCAGGAACAGGGTTGGGAAACACTGGGTTAAACAATACCTTTAAAATGATATGAATTAGAAAATCTTATTCATATGGTAAAATAATATAATCAGATAAAGAAGGAGTGTGTTTATTACCTATCTGAAGGCGTGTTTGGTTGTATTCTGCAGGTAAAGGCGCTCCAAACACCTGTCCTCGAAGTTTCTCAATGGACGGAGCCTTGTTCTGCAGACCACCAAACTTCCCATTGCAGCGTATCCGTTCCCCTTGCCGTGTTAAAATGGTAGGGCACAGTATTTTATTCTGAACAACCTACCAGATATAAATATACACACACAAATACACAAATATCCATAAGTATGCGTTCAATTCAATTCAAGTTTATTTGTGATTGCATTTATGTTTATTAGCGCTTTTCACAATAACTATTGTTTCAAAGCAACTTTACAAAAGGTGCATATTATATATAATATATTAATTATACAGAGGGGAAAATAAGTGTTGAACACATCACCATTTTTCCCAGAAAACAAATTTCTTAATGTTATGTTGACTTGAAATGCAAAGACAAGTTACGTTGTGTAATAAAATTAAATGACGCAGGGAAAAAGTTACTGAAAAAAGTACTGAACACATGAAGAAAGGGAGGTGTAGTTTGGCAGTAAAAGCCCAGACAGCAGCTGAAATCTCTCAGTAGTTCTTCATCAACCCTCTGCCCTTTCTCAGTGTAAATAAATATCAGCTGCTTCAGTCCAACATCTACATTAGCAGGAGGATGACATTTCAGCAAGACAATGATCCAAAACACAGCCAAGCAAACTCTCAAAGGCTTTCAGAGAAAGAAAATCAAGCTGTAGAATGGCCCGGCCAATCACCTGACTCGAATCCAATAGAGAATACAAAATAAAGCTCAGATTTGATAGACGAGACCCATAGAACCGTCAAGATTTTTACACTCTGTTGAAGTCTGTGAGAAACTCACACCTGAGCATGTGACTTTATTCTCCGTATGAGAGGCGTCTTTAAGCTGCAGCACCAAAAAAGCTTTTTATAAAAAGTAGTAAATCCATTTCGGTAGTTCAGTGCTTTCTCCTTGCATCAGATTGTTTTTCTTTTGTGTTTATATTGTTTGGGTTTTTACCAAAATCTGCTTTAATTCCATGTCAGCAGCTCCTTTAGAACTATTATTTCCAGGAAAAAACATGACGTGTTCAATACTTATTTTCCCCGCTGTATCTATTTAAATATTAAGGTTATTAGTTACCATAACTTTATTAGTTACTATTAACTTTCAATGCAGATTATTAATCTCTGAAACGATAAAAAATACATCTTACCCCTCGACGATATTGATTAGCAGAATCCAGATCATCAATCAATATGGTGTCTCCAAGCAAAGTTGCGAAAACTGAAACGAGAACACACCAACATTTTCATTATTTCCCACTTTCAATCTACAGGTGTGAAACGTTTCTTTACCCGGGGGTTAAAAGCGGGGTTTAGTACGACAATAACTAGGGTTGTTATGATACCGATACTAATATCAGAAATAGTTGAATGTCTCATAAAAAAAAAAATCAGATAATAAAAATACTCTAGTTCACCTTATGTATTTGTTTATGTTTTATTAATGGATAAACACAGCTAAAATCTATAGCAGATCGGGCAATCTCTTTATTGGCACCTAAATTGTGGAACTTAAAACTCTTTTTTAGGGTAGCTTTTATTTGATTATCAGATTTATTATCATTAGTGCCGTCAATCGCTAAAAAAAGTAAAATGTAAATTAATGTAAACTCAGGACAATAAAACTATTTAAATTCAAAATCTGATTGCTTATTAGAATTTTTGTTTAACTTGTAACACAAATTTCTTTATGAATACAACACACCTGCAATAAACCATCAAGATCCTCAAACTGCTGGCTTGACAGCCATTTTTATTAGGCAAGGCAAGTTTATTTATATAGCACATTTCATACACAGTGGCAATTCAAAGTGCTTTACACAAACATGAATAAAAGAAACAAGTATGAGAAGAATGAAAACAAAAAATTAAAAAAATAAAATAAATAAGCATAAAAACTGATAAAATGTGTTATAAAAGAATGAAAAAGAAGAGAAAAACATAATAGTGCGATCTGTCGGACGTAGCGCAGTGCTCATTCAGTAAAGGCACAGCTAAACAGATGTGTTTTCAGTGTTGATGTGAATATGCCTAATGTTGGAGTACATCAGATCATTTCTGGAAGCTGATTCCAGCAGCAGGGGGCGCTGTTAGTAGCTGAAAGCCGATTCACCCTGCTCTGACTGAACTCTTGGAATTTCTAGTTTATTTGATCCTAAAGATCTGAGTGATCTGTTGGGTTTGTATTCAGTGAGCATATCTGTAATGTATTGATGTCCTAGGCCATTTAGTGATTTATAGACCAGTAATAATACTTTAAAATCTATTCTGAATGTAACTGGGAGCCAGTGTAAAGACCTGAGGACAGGTGTGATGTGCTCTGATTTCCTGGTTCTGGTCAGAATTCTGGCCGCAGCGTTCTGGATGAGCTGCAACTGTCTGACTGTCTTTTTGGGAAGGCCAGTAAGGAGGCATGAAAAGCATGAACAAGTACAATTACAGAAATAAAAACACAGGCATGTAAATGCCATTTGAATTTCAAAACAATCAATGCCAATAAAAAACTAAAATGATTTCCATGTTGGATTCTGAGTGGACTGCAGAAAAATGCCAAAATACAGGCATTGCAAATATGGATTTTGGAAAATCATAATAATGAAGTGTTGAATACAAACAACTGTACTTATTAAAAAGTTGTATTGCTCTGAGTTGAGAACATTAATTATAAAGTAGAAACAATTTAGTTTAGTCCTCCTTTACATGCAGCCAGTTGCTAAGATAGTCCAGTCTTTTGACATTATCAGGGAAAATGTGTCCCTT
The DNA here is from genome assembly GCF_903798145.1 of Danio aesculapii. Taxonomy (NCBI): domain Eukaryota; kingdom Metazoa; phylum Chordata; class Actinopteri; order Cypriniformes; family Danionidae; genus Danio; species Danio aesculapii. Next base: position 70,951,642 of record NC_079441.1, on the reverse strand, counting down.
TTCTTTTGAATGATGTGACCTGAGAGTGAGAACAGTCTCTCATAAGTAGGGATGGGTACCGAAACCTGGTGCCGTACCTATGTATTCATGGAATCAACTTAAGGGCAGAGAAATGCACTTCTTACGGTCTTTGACAGCTGCGACATCATCTAGCACTTTCACTGGGACATTTTACATGGACACCAATACTCCAATTTTAATATGATTAAGATAATACTCTGATTAAGAGTCTACCATGTAAACAGCTACTTTTGATTATCTTAAAGGACCGCAGACACCAGTGTCTTGAAAAGCTGAGTTTTTTTCTTTCCATTCGGCATGCGGTATCAAATTGCATTAAACAACACTCTTCCAGCAGTCCTTCAGATTCTCATCCAATAACGGTCACGGGGCATGAACAATATGTTGCTGAATAAGGGTGAAACTGCAAAACTGCAGTTAAAGTCAAAAGAATAAAAATGATACACCCGAAATACATAAAACTGTGGAGGAAACGCTGGATAGCATGGTGACGCAATGACATTAATCATTTTATACTGAAACTTTCCGTTGAAAAGTCCTTCCTTGGTTTTATCCACATTTCTTTGCACATTGAGCACATGTCGGCCACAACAAGAAAATGAAAAAACTGCAAGCATGTTAATTGCGTTATTTTTTTAATGAGTCAAATATTTCAACTTAATTGCATACGTTAACGCGCTAATTTTGACAGCACTAATTATTATTATTAATATGATGTGTTTTTAATTATTTTATTAATGCATTCATACTTGTATGTATGTTTTACTGCTTCAGATTTTACATATCTGTAAAGGGCCTTGAGAAGGGTGCTATATAAAAATAAAAAGTTTATTATTATTATTATTAAGTCTGAAGCGCACCGTAAATTATTTCTGACAATTTATACAGGGCTAGTAGTAGTATACTCAGCTGTTTCTACAGATACACACTCAGGTATGGGTTCAGTACTCGGTATCTGCCGATAACCTGAGCTCAGGGCATCAACATTAAGAAGTAAAAAAGGGGTATCGCAACATTCCTAATGATAGCCCGGGGTTAAGCGCAATGTGAAAAGCTCTACACACACATCATTAGCTCATTTTAATACTGCCAATACAGCCTCTGTGCCAGCATATTTAGCTGTGATGAACGAAAATTATTGCATCATCCCATTATGAAGCATTAAGTTGGCAGTATTCTGGAAATATTGCGCAATGTCGAGTGCATACGAAGTTCTGATACCTAATACAATGCAAACCACATCATCTACCAACATGTAACATTTAATTACACACACACACACTGCAAGCGAAATTCTAAGTGTTGCTCCCATTCAAACAGGTCATGCATGATCTAACTGTGTCCCTCATATGGGAATTCATGTTAATGTCTTAATCTTGGGCGGAATTATTGGGTGGAAATCTGTTTTGTATTTATGCCATGAGGATTTCTTCCTGCATTTTAACCATGATCCAAGACTAACACTTAAGAAGTTAATGAGTGTGAAAACTGGCTTTGGCTAGTAAACAGATGGTGTAGCTTTAGAAGCGCACCAGAGGCATCTATTGCTCATTTCACGGTATGACACCCTGCTAAAATAATGCCAAACAACTTATAATGATACAATTACAACAATATAATGATAAATAACAGAATTAAGTCAAATGTCAAGTTTAATGACTTTCACCAAATAAAAAGCTGAATTTCCATGATCTGTAATGAGCAAAACTAAACAAATATATCTTCAATGGCATGTTTAAAAGTCAGATATGTTTAGGACATAGTGCTAAATCATAGTCTGGTGGTTAAATAACATTAATATAGCACTGATTGAAACATTAAACAATTTATTTACACAATCCTAAGATTTTAAATACATGACAAAAAAAATTAAAAGCAGTAAATAGCTTGCAAACTAATTAGCTATAGTTCAATTCTGTCAGCGACCATTTATGCCACCTAATATAGACTACAATTTAATTTAAGTATAACAATGCAATAATAATAAAAAAACAAGTCCAAAATAAATAAATTGATAAATAAAAATCTCTGATATCCTGGAAATGTTATGACCCGTTACTGCTACATTTAATAACCTGTAACCCATTCCATATACACAGTTATATAGTTTTAATCAATATGATCAAATAATCTTTTTATTAATTAACAGGAAAATAAAAGAAGAATATATTGAGAATCAGGGGTGTCAAAGTCAATTCCTGGAGGGCTGGAGCCCTGCAAAGTTTAGTTCCGACCCTGCTTCAACACACCTATCTGTAGGTATCAAACAAGCCTGAAGAACTCAATGGGCTCCATGCACAGCTAGAGTTTTAAAGCCAACGATAAACCTCCGGTAATTTTTAATTTTACAAGGTTTATTTTACAGCATCGATGTTGTAATGTAATTATAATACATTCAGTTAAATAGACTTAAGCATTCATTTAGTTGTTCAAGCGTAAAACAAGATGAAAGACCGATGTAACCACTAGCACCGTCAATAGCAACTGGCTAGCGCAGAAATTCCAGTAAAAATACTGGAGTAAAATAAATTGACATATTTTAAAGACGTGGCAGGGGGAAATGGACTTTAATGTAGTGCTTCTTGTCTGATCTGAGACTCACTTCATATCGTATATGTAACAGGCAGTGAAGATCGCTGATTTGTAAAGAAATCAGATCTTAAACGTGACTATTTTGTAATGGAAAGACCGGAAAGCCCTTGTGCTGCCAGGCTGAAAGTCTGTGTGCATATAGACCATTAGTTTGATCAGGTGCGTTTAATTAGGGTTGGAATTAAACTGTGCAGAGCTGCGGCCCTCCAGGAACTGACTTTGATACATGAGAGTTAAATAGACTGTAACAATTAAAAATAATAAAAAATAAATTCTTCCTTTAATCTTTAAAATTAAAATAAAAAGTAGAATATAAAGCTTTAGGACATCAATATGGTGAATTAAATAATTACTGAGTTATTTATTTTGCATTTAGACTTTTGCAGAAAAATAAACTGTGAAGACGTATAAAGACTAAAAGCAGATAAAAGATGATTTTTTTTGCTGCTTGTTCAAACTACTTATTCAAAATGAGCAGAATCAACACAATTCTTGAGTTTTTTTTGGGACAACTTAATTGTTTTATGTCCAATCCACTTGTGCGGAAGCCTGCATTTTTTTCAGTGTATTGTTTGCTAATAAAACATAATTTTTCACTGACTTTACAGTTAAATCAACTTTAACTCATTCTTATATCAGCAGCTGTTTATAATCTGTCAGTCTGTTTATAAGTGTCCAGGACTTGCCTTTATTGCAGCTTTCTGCATGTTCAGGAAAAATGAGCAGATCTTTGACAAACACAGGATCGCCAACTGGACAGAAGAGAGCCGAGCCGTTCCTGATGTGAGGAAGACGCCTAAAGCACACGGAATAAAAAAAAACATATTAGAAAAGAGCAAACTAAGATAAAATGAATACAATAAACTAATTAAAGAGACTCTTTGATGCATCTATTGTCGTTAAATATGAGAATTGGGTGAAACACATGTAAAATATATGGATGTATTTTGCAAAAATGTTAATAAATGACCTTAGAGACTCCCACTGTACCTATTTTTGACAGTCTCTGCTTTCTGAATCATGCATTCAAGTCTAATTTTAATCTTTTTTTGATGCATATCAGCCCAGTTTAGCACATTTAATTTAAAAAATGCTTGAAACATACCCCTAATTCTTACAGTATAGTCATGCACACACACATACAAATACCCACATACACGTATAAACACACACCTGTCATTTGGCTAATCTTAACAGTTTGGTGCCATCTTGTGACTAAATAATATTAAGTAGTTTAGTATAGAAGGGCGGCACAGTGGCTCAGTGGTTAGCACTGTCACCTAACAGCTGGTTCGAGTCCCGACTGGGCCAGTTGGCATTTATATGTGGAGTTTGCATGTTCTCCCAGTGTTGGTGTGGGTTTCCTCCAGGTGCTCCGGTTTCCCCCACAGTCCAAACACATGCGCTATAGGGGAATTGATCAATTAAATCGGCCGTAGTGCACAAGTGTGTGTGAATGTGAGAGTGTATGGATGCTTCCTGCTGGAAGGGTATGCGCTGCAGAAAACATATGCTGGAATAGTTCACACACTTTAGCTGCACAATAATGCTTAGAGAATGTGCTTTCACATGAAATCAGTGTGTTAGAATAAACGTGAACCTGTCGCAGGGCTTGCAGAAGACCGTCTCGAGGGGCAGGACCTGTTGCCGTCCTTGTGTGTCATCGTAGATCCTCTTGGCTGCAGATGTGGTTTCAGTGACCACACAGTCCATGTCGCCCAGCAGATGCCAAGAAATCACCTTCGCCACATCATCATCCTTCACCAGCGCCAGATGAGCGACCTGCACATCACACACACACACACAACATCAACATGGAGAAAAACATCTCTCCGATTCAAGACTTACTTTGGATGAATGTCAGCATCAATTCATTTCTAAAGCACAAGTTTGACCTAAAGACCCGTTCACACTGGGAAGCTTTTTACTCATGTTTTTCGTTGTCGTTTAACGCCTCGTGACTAAACAAATGCTGCCGATGTGATCGTCCACACCAACATGCAAAACGGCAGGTGTAAAAGCATCATTTTTAAAGACACGCCTCATGCTCGTTTTTTTTGTGTTGACGTGCCGTGTCAATCCCCCTTCTACTCCTCCTCCTCCTCCTTTGCTAGATTGGTGGCACGGTTACCCAGTGGTTAG
>NC_079441.1:70936887-70941887 GCF_903798145.1 Danio aesculapii | reverse complement strand
ATAAATTAATGGATAAATACAGTCATAAATTAATCAATAAATGCATGCATAAATTAATAAATAAATGCATGCATAAATTATTGAATAAATGCATGCATAAAATAATGGATAAATACAGTCTTAAATTAATAAATAAATGCATGCATAAATTAATGAATTAATGTATGCATAAAATAATGAATAAATGCATGCATAAATTAATCAATAAATGCATGTATAAAATAAATAATAAATATAGTCATAAATTAATAAATAAATGCATGCATAAATTAATAAATAAATGCATGCATAAATTAATGGATAAATGCATGCATAAAATAATGGATAAATACAGTCATAAATTAAGAAATAAATGCATGCATAAATTAATAAATAAATGCATGCATAAATTAATAAATAAATGCATGCATAAATTAATGAATAAATGCATGCATAAATTAATGAATAAATGCATGCATAAATTAATGGATAAATACAGTCATAAAAAAATCAATAAATGCATGCATAAATTAATAAATAAATGCATGCATAAAATAATGGATACAGTCTTAAATTAATAAATAAATGCATGCATAAATTAATGAATAAATGCATGCATAAAATAATGAATAAATACAGTCATAAATTAATAAATAAATGCATGCATAAATTAATGAATAAATGCATGCATGAAATAAATATAAAACACAGTCATAATAGATCAATAAATGCATGCATAAATTAATAAATAAATGCATGCATAAATTAATGAATAAATGCATGCATAAAATAATGGATAAATACAGTCATAAATTATTAAATAAATGCATGCATAAATTAATAAATAAATGCATGCATAATTTAATGAATAAATGCATGCATAAAATAATGAATAAATACAGTCATAAATTAATAAATAAATGCATGCATAAATTAATGAATAAATGCATGCATAAAATAAATAATAAATACAGTCATAAATTAATAAATGCATGCATAAATTATCTAATAAATGCATGCATAAAATAAATAATAAATACAGTCATAAATTAATAAATAAATGCATGCATAAGTTAATAAATAAATGCATGCATAAATTAATGAATGAATGCATGCATAAAACAATGGATAAATACAGTCATAAATTAATAAATAAATGCATGCATAAATTAATCAATAAACAAATGCATAAATTAATAAATAAATGCATGCATAAATTAATAAATAAATGCATGCATAAATTAATGAATAAATGCATGCATAAATTAATGAATAAATGCATGCATAAAACAATGGATAAATACAGTCATAAATTAATAAATAAATGCATGCATAAATTAATCAATAAACAAATGCATAAATTAATAAATAAATGCATGCATAAATTAATGAATAAATGCATGCATAAAATAATGGATAAATACAGTCATAAATTAATCAATAAATGCATGCATAAATTAATAAATAAATGCATGCATAAATTAATGAATAAATGCATGCATAAATTAATGAATAAATGCATGCATAAAATAATGAATACAGTCATAAATTAATAAATAAATGCATGCATAAATTAATCAATAAATGCATGCATAAAATAAATAATACAGTCATAAATTAATAAATAAATGCACGCATAAATTAATCAATAAATTTATGTATAAAATAAATAATAAATACAGTCATAAATTAAGAAATAAATGCATGCATAAATTAATAAATAAATGCATGCATAAATTAATGAATAAATGCATGCATAAAACAATGGATAAATAGTCATAAATTAATAAATAAATGCATGCATAAATTAATCAATAAACAAAAGCATAAATTAATAAATAAATGCATGCATAAATTAATGAATAAATGCATGCATAAAATAATAGATAAATACAGTCATAAATTAATCAATAAATGCATGCATGAATTAATGAATAAATGCATGCATAAAATAAATAATAAATACATTCATAAATTAATAAATAAATGCATGCATAAATTAATCAATAAATGCATGCATAAAATAAATAATACAGTCATAAATTAATAAATAAATGCACGCATAAATTAATCAATAAATTTATGTATAAAATAAATAATAAATACAGTCATAAATTAATAAATAAATGCATGCATAAATTAATAAATAAATGCATGCATAAATTAATGAATAAATGCATGCATAAAACAATGGATAAATAGTCATAAATTAATAAATAAATGCATGCATAAATTAATCAATAAACAAAAGCATAAATTAATAAATAAATGCATGCATAAATTAATGAATAAATGCATGCATAAAATAATAGATAAATACAGTCATAAATTAATCAATAAATGCATGCATAAATTAATGAATAAATGCATGCATAAAATAAATAATAAATACATTCATAAATTAATAAATAAATGCATGTATAAAATAAATAATAAATAGTCATAAATTAATAAATAAATGCATGCATAAATTAATGAATAAATGCATGCATAAAATAAATAATAAACACAGGCATAAATTAATAAATAAATGCATGCATAAATTAATGGATAAATGCATGCATAAATTAATGGATAAATGCATGCATAAAATAATGGATAAGTACAGTCATAAATTAATAAATAAATGCATGCATAAAATAATGGATAAGTACAGTCATAAATTAAGAAATAAATGCATGCATAAATTAAGAAATAAATGCATGCATAAATTAATAAATAAATGCATGCATAAATTAATGAATAAATGCATGCATAAATTAATGAATAAATGCATGCATAAATTAATGGATAAATACAGTCATAAAAAATCAATAAATGCATGCATAAATTAATAAATAAATGCATGCATAAAATAATGGATACAGTCTTAAATTAATAAATAAATGCATGCATAAATTAATGAATTAATGTATGCATAAAATAATGAATAAATACAGGCATAAATTAATCAATAAATGCATGCATAAATGCATAAAATGAACAAATGCTAATCTAAATGCAACAACAAATCAATGCACAACAAATAATTAAGCATGCATAAATAAATAAAAACATGAAAACAAATGCACAAATGCATAATTAAAGAAACACAACTGCATATAAGCATTTATAAATCCATGCATAAACTTATTAATAAATGCATGCATAAATGCAAAAATCCATGCATATACACAAGAAAAAAAACACAAATCTAAATGCAAAAACAAATCAATGCACAATAAACAAATAAGCATGCTTGAACAAATAAAATCAAATGCACAAATGCATTATTAAACAGTATAAAGAAATTAATTCATGGATAAAAGCATTTATAAACTCATGCATACATTTATAAACAAGTGCACAAACCAAATAAAAATAATAAAAGAATATAAAAATTTAAAAAAGCATAAAATAGCATACACTCCAGTTCAGATATCAGTTGCTGATTGGTCTCGAAGAACTCCCTGTACATCTTAATCGTTTGGGAAAGACGGTCCTTCTTCTTGCTGAGGGTCACAATGACTTTCTGATGATCTGCATCTGTAATAGGTCAAGAAAATCAGAATCTAGAGTGCTGAACATCTTCATTACACTCTCTAAATAACAATAAACACCGCACTAGTTTGACAAATTAATAGTTGCAGTCCCCCAAAAGCTTAACACTTATTTACTTTGAATGGAGTGAATCGCGTTTGGTCCATTGCTCATAGCAGAATGCAGCCAATCAGATTTCTTTATGCAAATATTCCAGTGCAAACTACATATTTCACTTTTAGTGTAAAAGGGGCTTAAAGTTTGTTAAATTCTTACAAATAAGCAAAGCCCACCCCAGAAGTAAAAAGTAACAATGCATTCCTTTCCTGAAAAAGTAACAAAGTAATCCATTTAGTTACCTATTTTAAGTAATGTAAGATCGTACTGGATTACTTTTAAAAATAACTTTTCCCCAACAATAGTAACGAACATTAGGAGTGTGTCTGCAGACTAACCGTTGCAGAATCTGAACGGCAGGCTGTACGGGGCGATGGAAACCCCCGTCTGCTGAATCTCTGGACTGAACTGGAGAACATACTCGGCTCCATCCACTCCGGGACTGTTCTCCAGCAGAACCAGATCCTACAGGAAACAAACAACACTTTTACACACACACACAGCAGAAAGGATTTCTTTTTACACGCAGCTCTTATTTTTTATTTCTTTAGTGTACTGACAGAATCATCTTAGAGAGGATCATTTTGACTGTCAATATTGCAAAAATCATGTTGTGTTTTTGATTGTCTATTAACTAACCCTAACCCTAACTGTATTAATTCAGAAATCAAAAACAATGCCTATCTGGGTGGATATTTACCTACAACCCATTACACAAAAGAACATTTGGAGAACTCAGAGCTTGTGAACAACTCTTTACTGCAGGTAAAGTTGGCAGTAATTTATATGGGATTTTATAAATAAGAGTATCAAAATAAAATGCAAAGCTAGTCCTTTTGAATATGTAAAAAACTGGAAATCTTCAGCTTTTACAGCAAAAATATAGTGCACTGATTTCTGCTTTAAAAGCTGTCAAATAAATAATAAACAGTTTAATCAATCATTTAAATTATTAGCCTTTCTATTAGTCCTGTCAAATGATTAAATTGCATGCAAAATTAAAGTTTGTTACATAATGTGCAAGTACTCACCATGTATAAATATTGTGTGTGTATGTATGTATATATATATATATATATATATGTATGTATGTATATATATATATATATATATATATATATATATATATATATATATATATGTATATATATATATATATATATATATATATATATATATATATATATATATATATATATATATACATATATATATATATATATATATATATATATATACATATATATATATATATATATATATATATATAAAATAAAAACTAAATATTGACATTTATATATAATTTGTCTTAGATATAAATATTTAATTTGTAAACAAACATTTAAGCATATGCATGTATGCATGTTTTATACAATATATATGCA
>NC_079441.1:70896887-70931887 GCF_903798145.1 Danio aesculapii | reverse complement strand
AACATGGAAAGGGCAGGGCAAAGGGTAGCTCTTTACCTTTATAAAAACAGCCAATAGAGTTTTGTTTGATCACAGCTCTGCCAATGAGAGTGCTTGAGCTCAAGCGCATCAAATTAAAAAGTGGGTGGGGCTTGTTAGACACTAGAGAGCATTTGATTAGTCAGAAGATTTGATGAGAAACTGAAGTATGAGGTGATGTCAAAAAATAAAATAAAAATCATCGATCCATTTAGGTAGAAGTCACAAACTGCAAGCTTTGGATGTTTATATCAGGTTTCTAATCTAAATGTGAGTTTTATCACTGTTTTGGAGCACATTAGCTTATAACTAATCTTAAACTTAAAACTAACATCTAAAAAATTTTATTTTAATTTCACATGACCTTTAAATAACATGTTAAAATAATAACACAATGTCAAAATGTTTTTAGCTTCAATATTTTTTTTATTTTAATGGTCACTATGAGAAGAACAATGGATAATTTACCTCAGATTTCGAAAAAAACATCAGAGGTACTTACTCTTTGTGTGGCTGTGAAATGCTCTCTTTCTCTTATTTGATAGCTAGATCCCATTTTTTATATTATATTTATATATGTATTACAAACTTTACATTTAGATATTTTGTTGTTTACTTTTTAAATCACCCAGGCCGAAACCGCACACTTCCATACTATACAGTATGCTAAAATTAGTATGCGACCGAAGTAGTATGTCCGAATTCATAGAATTCGAAAATCAGTATGCGAGATGTACCTGGATGACTTACTACTCTGGCGAGATTCTGAAGTGCGCATTCCATGCACGCTGTGCTATCCCATGATGCTCCGTGAGAGAATTCATGAATGGGAGTGAAGCGACGTAACTGACACGGGTAGGTCACGTGACCATGACAAAATGGCGGATGTAGTACGTCCGAATTCCATTCATACTGCTCACATTCATACTGTATAGAACGTACTTTTCTAACAGTCGAGTAGTACGTTTAAATTCAAATGCAGTACCTACTGAGTAGTAGGCAGTTTCGGACACAGCCCCAGTCTTCATCCTGACTGGCTGTCTGGAATACTTGATTGTGATTGGTCAGTTACAACATTCCGAGGTATGTTATTCCCAGATAACAACCTCTAAATAACACAGGCTCATCCTAGAACTTTAAATCCCCTTGTCTGTCAGTGAATATATTCAAATCCATATACTTATTTGCATCTGCTTGTTCATTCATATGTATCTGCTTGCCTGTCACGTCACTGTTTTTGACTGTTTGTGAATGAATAAGACGTAGGTTACTGTATCCTGCATCAGCTGTTTTAGTTTCTGTCAGCTTTGTGTTTTTCACTGTTTGGCACCATCATGTGTCTGAATAACCAGTAGGTTAGTGTACACTCCATTTAGCTGTTTTTGTTTCGGTCAGCTTTGCGTTTTTGGCTATTTGGTGCCATCTTGTAACTGAATAATGCGCAGGTTAATGTATTCTCCATAAGCTGTTTTCATTTCTGTCAGCTTTGCATTTAACTGAAGAATTAACGAACTATTAAGGCTCAGAACAATGTTTGTGTCTGATTATTATGTTTTGTTGCAAGCAATTGTATAATAAGCGGGATAAAGTACATCCAGGATAGTTGTTTTCACAGAATAAAGCCCTTTAGTCTTATACAGCAATGCTGCGCTAGACGTTGGGCTGCTGACAAACCTGCTTGGATTTATTCTCCTGTAACAACCTCCTGCATGTACTTTATCCCTAACATTTTAACCTTAGTTAACAGGTACAATCTGGTGAATGCATTTGATTTAAGTGACTGGCAGTTGATGCATGAAATGAATAAAATTGAGCTAAAAAATAACCTAGAACCATAACAATAAGTGTGAAGTAGCATGACATAAAAAATACAGCATCGAAAAAATACACTCTGAGATACGAAAACTAAAATCTATGATATTCCATGGCCTGCACAAAATTGATAAAATTTCCCTGCCTTTGAATATTTGGAATAGACCTTGAATATTGTATTCTGTACTCATATTTAAACCAAGTGCAGACTTTGTTCTGTTCATGTGCATCCACACTCACCTGGAAAGATGCCTCCAGCACACAGAGTGACATGGCTCTCGTATTCAACACAGAGCTTCACAGGTTTATTAGGATCAGGAATCAAATTCAGTCTAATTACGGGACCAGGAATACCCTTCCTGCTAAAAAGGCCCCGAAACTCCAGCGCATGTTCCCCTCTGTGAAAGAAAACGAGACAGAGATTGTGAGGTGAGAGAGCTGTGCATTTAACATGCATTTAATTACTTTCTAACATATGCATTCTATACCATGTAATGCCTAAAATATAGTGCTCGACTTGTAGTGCGCTCACAACATTTGTCATTGAAATATCGCCACAGGTAGTTGGTAGACCTGTGTAAAAAAGGCTTGTCGCCACTGCTGGAAAAAATCCTAGAAGAAACACTGTAGTGTGTAAAAATAAATAATAATAATAACATATACATATTTGGAAATCTATTTAACTTTTTAAATACATTCATACAACATCAATATCAAGTAAATAAATAAATAAAACTGAATAATTGTATTTAAAACAATACGATAAGTGCCTTTTTAAATCCTATTGAATGACAAATACAGTATGATACAGAGAGAATGCAATTAATAAATAATAATGCATTTTATTTATGGGTGTTTATATGACACTCAAGCACACCCACATGAAAAATACTATAGTAACTTACAGTAAATACTATAGTGTTTTTGAATCATACTACAGTCATTTTATTTCTAAAAACAAGACAATAAAAAGTCTTAGTGATTAAAGAATTATTAGATATTCGGACTAGAAGCAAGACAAAAACCTTTTTGCAGTGTAGTATTGACTATAAATTACTGTAGTATTTTTCATACAGGCACCTTACATGCAAATAAAGCACATTTTGAAACAAAACTGTTTTAAAGCATGTAATGAAATGCACTATAATGATGATTTACTGCATTATACAAGTCAGATTGTTTAAAAAAAAACATGGACAATATAGAAAAACATTTGTTTTGATGTATTTGGTAATAATGTAATTAATGCATAGTGAAATTTTCCTCAATTTATTTGTCTCTTAATTCAATTTTATTTTAATGCACTCACTATTGGTCATCTTCAGAAAACAGTAAAAAGAATATAATAAAAATATACAACTTTATATATAACTATACAAACAAGCAAAAAATATATAATAAAACTCACAAACAATATATAAATTAAATTAAATTAATTAAGATATGAACAAATATCCCTTCCTTGGAAGTCTGAGGATTATTTTTTATTATTTGTTTAAAAAAAACTACAGATAATCAAGTAAACCCAAGTTGTTTCAGTCTGTGATAATACTAACAATATAAAAGTATATCATAAGGTAAAGCACATACTTACTTTGGACCACTTATGGCTTCTAAAATGAAGCAAGCTTTTCCCTTTGAATCTACAGGCTGAAATGATACCGAGGACTTTACCTAAACAGAAAAATAGAAAATTAATAAATTAATTAATAAATTAAATTAATAATATTTATATCACATAGTTATTGTATATCTAAATGGCACTTAAATAAAGTTAACCAGTGGACTAATTGAGAGTTTAATATAATGCAATTTTATACTTCATGTTCAAGCAATCGGTAAAAAGTTTCAGAGATCAAAGATTTTCCAAACTGATTGTTGATTTCTGTTTAAGATACCGTATTTTACAGAAATATAAATGCTGTGCAATGTTCAGAAAATGGTCAAATATATATTATTTATATACAATAAATATAAGTAAATTAACAAAATAATTATACTAGTCATATTCAGAAAACTGTTAAGTCAATAAAAATGATTAATTAATTAAAATCAAACGATTCAATCCAAATACAATTACAGTATCACAGTAAAAAATAATACATCTACAGTATAAAGTATAGGTTTAAAAAAAATAAATATAAATAATTTAACAACAAATAATTATGCTAGTCATGTTCAGAAATAAGACAAAAAAGTAAATTAAATAATAATGTATTTTAAATTAAAAATCAAATAAATTATTTAATTCAAATACAATTAAATATATGAATTAATTAAACAAAAATAATTTTACCTAAATGAAAGAAAAACATTTTATACACTTTTTTAATTAAATAAAATATAATGCAACATAATGTTGTATGTATAAATATAAATAAATAAATAAATAAATAAATAAATAAATAAATAAATAAACCGAAAGCATGCTAGTCATATTCAGAAAATGGTCAAAATGTCAACTAAATAAAAATTAATTAATTAATTAATTAATAATAAAATTATTTAATTAAATACAAAGAATTAAAATAATTCATTAAACTAAATTAAATAAATAGAAATAAAATAGATAACAATAAAATAAAACTAATAAAAAAAACATTTTAAATAAAATAAAATACATCATTATGCATTTCCTCAGACCTACCTTCAACTGTGAGGTCCGAGTCTCGAACACAATGTTAACCCGCTGGTCTGGTGAAGGGTTTCCCCATTGGTCACAGAGCTGCATGGTCAGCGGAGTGTCCAAACCATGACCATTCATGACCTGCAGAGGCTGAATTACAGAGAGCAGCTTTAACACAAACACTTAAATCCAAACACTCTTACCCCTCGTCATGGTCTGTGTATGTGTATGTGTGTGTGTGTGTGTGTGTGCGTGCGTGCGTGTGCGCGTGCGTCTGTGTGTGTTTTACCATCTCCAGCTCCTCCAGCAGTTTTATCTGTGCTGGAGCTCCTGCAGTCACTTCAACTCGCACAAACTCCGTCATGTGCTGAAACTGGAAACTCAGCTCTCGTGAGCCTGGAGATCCGGACACAAAGCGGACGCCACAAACAGAAAAACGTCCAGTGCTCGCCTGCAGAAAAGCACAGCAGTCAATGGAGAAGCAAAGAAACGTTCATTTTAATATGCACTATTTGGTAAATATAATAGTGTGTTACCACTGAGCAATTTTAGTGCACTCACTTTTTGGACATGCTCAGTAAAAAAAGGTAAAGCAGAATAAATAATAGAAATTAAATAGAAATACATATAAACAGTAAAATATAGCAGAAGAAAAAAGTATTAGGGCGACACAGTGGTTAGCACTGTCGCTTCATAGCAAGAAGGTCGCTGGTTCAAGTCCCGGATGGGTCAATTGGCATTTCTGTGTGGAGTTTGTGTTCTCCTCGTGTTGGCGTGAGTTTCCTCAGGGTGCTCCAGTTTCCCCCACAGTCTAAACCAGACATGGGCAAACTCGATCCTGGAGGGCCGGTGTCCCTGCATAGTTTTGCTCCAACCCTAATCAAACACACCTGCTTGTAGCTTTCTAGTGATCTTAAAGAGACTAATTAGGGTGTTCAAGTGTGTTTGATTATTGTTGGAGACACCGGCCCTCGAGGATCAAGTTTGCCCATGCCTGGTCTAAACACATGCGCTATAAGGGGAATTGAAGAAACTAAATTGGCCATAGTGTGCGTGTGTGTGTGTGTGCGCGTGTGTGTGTGTGTGTGAATGAATGAGTATGTATGGGTTCTGTGTTGTGGCTGGAAGGGCATCCGTTGTGTAAAACATATGCTGGATAAGTTGGCGGTTCATTCTGCTGTGGCGACCCCTGATGAATCAAGGGACTAAGCCGAAGGAAAATGAATGAATAGCCGCATTTCCACTATCGGGCCAGTGCAAGCCAGGGCTTTAATCGGGCCAGGCTGGGCCAGTAGCCCGGGAGGTTGAGAAATGAGGCCGAAATCATGTCGCGTTTCCACTGTCGGGCTAGTTGCTCGCAGCGCGTCACGCAAACACCGCCCCCAGAACATCCCCCGAATCAAACGTCACACAACCCGTCACACAACCCGCCCACTTCAGCGGGAACAAAAAACTCAAATTATAACCACAAACACAACCTGGCATCACTACGAGAGCTGGAAGCTGGAAAACACCGAAGCCATTGCTTTTTTACTGTTTGTGGTCTGTTGGTGTAAGGCCAGACAGCGATCCCTGGATAAGGACATTCGAGTTCGGCGGCATTTACTTTTTTCTTCTTCTTAGTGAGTTGATCAAGCGCGATAGCAAAACAAATGTAAGGGAAGAAAGCATCTTGTCTCCTCTTTACCTGACAGGAAAACTCAGCCTTTGTACGTAACCCCGCCCCGAAGCCCCAGCTGGCCCTCCTTGGCCCAAGGTATTCGGCGGGCCGAAAAAGGCCGGACGCTGGCCCCAAGGAAGCCCCGCTTTGGCCCGATTACGCCCCGGAAGTGATAGTGGAAACGCGACTGGCCTTGGCTCGCCCTGGCTCGCTCGCTTTAGGCGCGATAGTGGAAACACGGCTAATGAAAAGAAATTCTGAAAAAAATATATAAATAAACAAAAAACATCAAATAAAATAAGCACCCTGAGGAAACCCACACCAACACGAGGAGAACATGCAAACTCCACACAGAAGTGCCAACTGACCACTGAGCCACCGTGCGACCTTAATTAAAATAGTTATAATTATTTCCATATTATTAAGAATTACTTTAACACTAAAATCCCTTCAAAATAGCTGATTCTTTTAGAATTAAAGCAGGCTGCAGTCTGTCTGACTGAATCACTCGCTCTACTGACTCATTCGATTATAAGGTTATTGTAGTAAATACCACATTTACGTGCTTGTTTACCTGCCATTCTACAGCCAGAGCCTCTTTATCGAGACCATCAGCAGAAACACTCAAAGACTTCACACTTTCAGCATCCAGACGGTCTGTTTTATTCCCGTACTGATCCATCACTTCCACATCTGAGAGAGAAACACATGATCATCACTGACCAATCACATATCCCTCCTATCCAATCTAAACTCTTTTGGTCCATATTTCCCAAGTGACGTTTAAAAGGGCGAAGACATTTTTTGCACAGTAGTTCCTATTATATTTTCCTGATGGGGAAAGTCTTATTTCTTTTAGTTTTAGATCTTTAATTTCCCCCGGATGTTGACCTAATCTGAGAATTTAACTGAAAACAAACAGGAAGTGCAGAGTTTGATTTATGATTACAAGGGCAAACAGTTTTGTTTCTGAATGACATGCACAGATGAATTGTTCAGCACAAAACTAGCAATGTGAGCTAACAAAATCAATATGGTTAGTTTTGATTTCATGGGTACTTTAAAGAGCCCCTACTGTGGGTTTTTGAAAATGACCTTCCATGTAGTGTGTCACACAAGTGAAGTGAAATATCCAGCTAAGGCTTAAATCCGAAAGTGGACAGTTTTTAAAACTATTGATTCATCTAAAAAAAAGAGTCGACTCATAGTGGTTAGAATGAATCATCTTCAAAACGAGTCTTTAGCCGTTTCGGCGTGACCTGGCTACGAAACATAAGCCCCGCCCAATTACTGCATGCGCAAACCTGGGAAAATTTAAACCTGCGGCTCCGCCCACTAACCCAGCAGCAAATACAAACAGATCCTTAAGTCATGAGTCATGAAGACGCTGTGCTTACCTGGATATTACTGGAAGTGTTAATATATATATATATATATATATATATATATATATATATATATATATATATATATATATATAGATATATTATATATTAATATAATATATATATTAAGGAAGTGATTCAGCAATCTACACGCTTACAATGAGCGATTCATTCCTTTGTTAAAGGAAGGATCAGAAAAGACTACAGATGTATGAGACTTGTGAGACGAAAGGACAGACAATACACCAGGGGTGCAAAATAAGGCCAGTTTATTAGGCACAAAAGGCAGCCTGCTGCACACTGAGGAACCCCCTGGCTGGGGATGTGATCTCTGGGCAAAGCAGAGTACATGTAAGCCCTGAGAGCATGTAACACTTCACGCAAGATGTGCCACAGCAATGACTGCAAATAGAAATAATCTACAGCTGAGAAGGGAGAAAAGCTCCAAAATGAAAGATATTAATAAAATCAGACCTGGCCCACGACACACTTCATAAGTGTAAGTAAATGGCTGCCTCCTTGTTTTCTCTAGCTTGCAAATGATGTATTTAATTGTGTTTTGTTACTTGTAACCGCTTGTACTGTCTCAGGTTAACTCTTAATATTCTCATATCGCGTCTAATGTCACGTTGAAACGCGATGTGTGCCGCTTTAAGGATTTAAATGCGTTTGTGAGCTCGCGTTCCACTGCCGTTTGTGTCAGCTGTTCCTACACATGTGCAGCGGTCAAGGTTCAGAATAGTTTAGCTTTTGCTGCTGTGTGGATTAATACTGAATGTGTGTCATAGTCAAGAATGGAGCAATATGCTGGTGTTTGACTACACTGCTTTTGGTGGTAAGGTGTCTGAATAACACTGTTGAGTAAGTTTTACTATGAGGCGTGTTTCGGGCGTCCACTGTGATCGGATCCTATACTATTGTTGGAGACCCGGGGGGTTGACAAACCGCGCTGGGCATTTTACTGTTTTGCGCTGAGCGCTGTTGACCAATCACAACAGGCTGTCATAAGTCCAATCAGCGCAGATTAGCTTCGCGCTAAGGAGGGGTTTGGGAACAAATGAGTCGCTGAACGATTCATATGGGAGTCGCTGGGATAATTAGGTAAAAATAAATTCATATAAGACCATAAAAGTGTTTTTCGACGTTGCATGCATATCAGTATCTTGTTGGAGACACATATAACCAAAATATGACCCTTTTTAATGTATAATATGGGCTCTTTAAAAGTATAACGACCATCTGATTTGACTTACATGTGCTGCCTGACAGAACTTCACCCATCTTGACAGTAGATTCGCTGAGTTTGACCCGCAAATGGTCAGGTTCATCTGGACGCGGCCTTCACATAAAAACACACCCACACACATTTAGAAGGGTGTTCAGATGTATAATTAAAAAAGCATGTGTGTCATGGCACTCACACAATGATGAAGGACATGTTGACAGCGTGCTGGTCCTGGAAAGAGACATGGTAGAAATGCTCTCTCTGAGCTTGAGTCGGGACACCCAAACACGGCAGTTTCCCCTGCGCCAGATCCTCTGCGATTAGCTTTGCCGTCCAGTTCACCTATAAACAAACACACAAATCAAGATGCATCATTTACAAACTGCACATAATAAATACTGATAAATTAGTCAAATAATAAAAACTGTAAAAAATAATATACAGTTTAAATCCTACATACAAGACATATAAATCAATACAAATACAATAAATTAATATTATTCTTTTTTGGTTAATCGTAAACACAGACACACACACACACATAATAAATACAATTTATTTTTTTTTTCCCAGCTAGTATTACACCTACCTCAGACTCATGTCAGAGATCATACATCTGAATACACTCACAAATTCTGTTCATCAACTTTCTATTTCAGGAATACACGCTTTCGTCTATGTGTGCATGTAAACTTGTGTTATACGCAAGAATAAAAAGAACAAAAAATAGATAAATAAAACAGAGTAAAGGGGAAAAATATCCAAATATATCTATCAGGATAAATGCAATTTATAATACAATACACAGTAACTGCTACTATACTACATCTACAACTATCATAATTAAAAATATATATATGTTGAATACTATATTACACATTTAATTTGTTAAATTGTTTTAGATTTTGTACAACATAATTATTACTGCATAATATACATTTATACCAACATTGTAAATTATATTTGTATTACATTTTTACAATATTATTATTATTTACGACGAATACTACAACGACGACGACTACTACCAATACTACTTCGACTACTATTACAACTACTATGACTACACGACAACTACTATGACTACTACTACGATGACGACTAATACGACAATGACTATAATGACGATGACTATGAATACTACAACAATGATGACTACTGCTACTACTACTACTACAACAACAACAACAACAACGACAACTACTACTACAACTACTACTACAATTACGACAACTACTAAGATGACTACTAGACTACGACGACAAGTACTACAACTACTACAACGACAACTACTACTATGACTTCTACTACGACTACAACTACGACGACAATTTCATCTACGTCTTATTCTAGTAGTAGTCATCTTAGTAGTGTTCTAAATTATAGACAAAGACTCCTACTACTAATACGATGACAAGTACTACAACTACTACTACGACTACTACTACAACGATGACTACTACTACGACTACGTCATCTACGTCTTTGTCTATAATTTATAACACATTATTTTACAAAAGTAACACACTGCAAAGTGTTAACAGGTATTTGTGTTTTTAGTAGCAGTAAATGATTGTTAACCTATAAATCACAAGACAACCATCGCTGCATGCTATAAAAACAACCAATTCTTTAACATATTTTAATAACTGTAGCCAATCTGAAACTTTTTAGCATATATATAATGTTTACATATGTGTATTTGTTCACTCAAAATTTTTGTAATAAGAAAGCTGACAATATTGCTTTGTTTGGTTGATTATGTAGTGGAAAATTCCTCAACAAATATCTTCTAAGTTTCAGAAAAGAAGCTGGGGTCTTCCACGTTCTCAAGTTTAAGCAGTTTATTGTTACAGCAGAGATGGTCGATCGAGCTCTCTCCTACCCAATGCTCAAAAACTCATAGTTTCTTATCCACAGTTTACCATCAGATATAAAGTAACTTCAAGCCTCTTTCTCGGCTCCAATAGAATCCTAGCTTTTTAATTGGAGGCTGTATGTCTTTGTTGTTTACTGGGAGTCAGAAAAAAACTTGTTTTTTTACATATCTTAAAGGTCATGCTGTAGCTAATGTATACCATGCACTTATCATCATGTGTTTGCATTTGATCTTATTGTTGATGGGGTGAATTTCAGTCTTCAAATCCATCCCAGCAAGGATCAACATTTATCTTTTTTCTCATTAGTTTATTAATATGATTATTTGAATTAGTATTTAATCTTTGAAATGATTTTGACTAATAAATAAAAAGTTAAAACATAACCTAATTAGGGAATGCTCAGTTAAAGTGTCTTTGTCCCTATCTTTGTCTGTCTCAACTCTATTTTCATGAGCTACCAAACCAGGTGATGGAGACCTTTTGAGTGGAACTGCTGGACCTGATGACTGGAAACAACTGTTCCTATTGTTATTTGCTAAGTGTTAGTTATGTCTAAAGTGATATTGCCTATTTTTGTGTGTTAATTCTGTTTAAAATGATTTCCTTTTTGTGCAAGATAGACTTTGTGTAGTAAAAAAATGGCATTTTGGGTGCAGACCGTACCAGTTCCTAACAAGTTTTGATAAGACGGCTGAGAAAGAATACACAGCCTTGATTCAGGAACATATTGTACATTGTGTGTGTGTGTGTGGTTCATTTCACAGGTCTTGGGTCAGCTCTGAAGTGGCTGTCTGACGTTTGTATGCTTGAGATATTGAGATAGAGAGCGGCCTACAAACTTTGTGCAAGTGTTGAAGCTGGCTTCTGCTGATAAAGCTGCAAACTATCTTCAGTAAACTTGTTTTTTTACTGAATCTCTGACTCCAGCTCTTCTTCATCTGACAGA
This sequence comes from Danio aesculapii, assembly GCF_903798145.1. NCBI lineage: Eukaryota > Metazoa > Chordata > Actinopteri > Cypriniformes > Danionidae > Danio > Danio aesculapii. The sequence goes on along the minus strand of NC_079441.1, from coordinate 70,920,335 downwards.
CTGGTCATTTTGGGTTAAAACTATTGGTCCCCCTACATTGTTTGCATACTTTCTCAATGATTCTCTTCATGTGTGCTATTTTAGTGAGGGTTTTTTTGTCTTGATCCATACATACACTAAGCAAAAACATCCAGTAACCTCTAATAAACATAACCTAAATGACAGAAGATGCGAAAAACAATACAAATAACACACAATCAAACTGGTACCTTAATTTTGCTGGTTATTTTTGGCTGAAGGGACACCAGTCTGTTGCCCTCGTCATACAGTCTGAAGTACAGGTTTCCCAGTGTGTCTCCTGCTGTCCAATCAATGCGCTCGGAATTCTGCAGCACCATGACATCATCGGAGCCCTCTTCCTGTCTGTACACCTCTAAACGGGATATTCGAGTGCTGGGCAAAACACGCAGCTGACGCTCCACACTTGACACCATCCTGTGGTTCTGTGTGCAAAAAATACAAACTTAAACAAACAAATATTAAAGCACACACACACACACACACACACACACACACCCACACACACACACAATACAACAATTCTCATGATCACATTAAACCAGGTAACAGATATAATCAGTTCAAGCACTTTAAATAATTCACTAACAACTATTTGGAGCATTATTTAATATTATTATTATTATTAATATTATTATTACTACTACGAGGATAAAAATTACATAAAAGATAAAATTACATATTAATATATAATAAAATTATATTTTATTATAATTATTATTATTTTTGATATAATTTAGAGCAGGGGTGCCCAAACTTTTTCTTATAATGGACCAAAAACCAACCTTGATTGAGGGCAGTGGGCCAAATTTATATCAAACCTGTATATATATATATATATATATATATATATATATATATATATATATATATATATATATATATATATATATATATATAACACAAACTTATTACATTAAGCTTTCCATGGGTAATTTCCTAATTTATTTGCTAATATTTAAGCAAACATAGACAATCACAAACAAAACATAACAACAACATAAACAATCCCAGTGTTTGCATGAGTTTGCTCCGGGTGCTCTGGTTTAGTGGTATACATGTGGTATAGGAGAATTGGGTGGGCTAAATTGTCTAAAAAGAAAATGAATGTGAAACAATCCCATTTAAAACACAATGGAGTTCAATGCTGATAAAACTAGTCGAACTGCTCCTGTCTTTCTGTCAAGTGAAAGTATTTTGATTTTAAAAGTCTGATTATTTAACAACATTTAATTGAAACATTTAATTTCAGTTGACTTTTTTTGTAGCTCAGCAATAAAACAAAGAAAAATTCGAAATCACGATCTCGGTCAAAGGTATTCGCCTCAAGCACCTTCCCATTATTCTCCCTCTCTTTTCAGTTGGGACGGTGGGTCAAATCAAAGGTTACCACTGGCCAGCTTTGGCCCACTGGCCCTACTATGGGCATCTCTGATTTAAAGCATGAAAATTTATTTTATTTTTATTATTAATAAACCTAATTTTCATCTTTCTAAAACATGAAGCAAATAATGATGATGATAATAATAATAGTAATAATAATAATATAAAATGGGTAAAAACAGATGATTTAAAATTGAAATTTTTAAAATTACTATTTTGTTTTTATTAATTTTATTAATTTATTTTAATCTTTAATTATTTATATTATTTTACACAATTTTTAAAAATGACAAAATGGTTATGTTTATATTGATCTAAATGTAAATGTACGCTATATGTTTATATGAACTAAATATTTAAATAAAACATAACATTTTAAATTATTAAATGCTTTAAATATAGCACTTTAATCACAATATAACTATATAATAATAATATTAATAATAATAATAGTAATGCTATTAATACTTGGCACAATTTTCTGCTTTTATACAAGCTAAATAAGAAAAAAAACAGGAAACAAAGACTTATCTGACATTTATTACTTATTTGTTACAAATCATATTCGTTTTCGCTGGTTTTTGATTAAGGTCAGTTATAACTGCATTGCCTTTTTTCTTTCTTTTCTCATAAGCTGTAGGTTTCTTTGAATGTTTTGAAGTACCGTATTATTCTTGTAGAGCATCTGTGTTGCTTTTCAGTGTGCTTTAGAAATTAATTTTTTACCTTTAACCGAAATAATACTTGACCTTGAAATACTGATTAAAAATCATAATAATAAAAAACAAATAAATAAAAAAATCCCAGATATATTTTGCAAGCCTAGAAAACATGCAATAACATTTAAAATGCTGTTGAATTAAATACACACGTCACAACATTCTTTTAAAATATGAAATGCATAAAATTCAGAGATATTATCAAAATGGTCCAAAATATACTGTAAATGACGTATGTGTATCTTACAGGGATGTTGAACTTGACAGTAAAGATCTGTTCAGCGTTTACAGTCTTTAGTGACAGTGGTTTGGTCAGCATGAGTCCAGAGCCAGTGTTACTGCAGTCCACATAGTCCACCGGCAGATCAGAAGCTCCCATCACCTACAAACACACATCAAACCACATATTTTACACGACAAATCATCATCAAATCATCATGTGCGACCACCTTTATTGGGTAAATTAACATATTATTCTATAATGGTCAAGGAGACTCATAGCACCCCAATGAGTCTTCATTATTAGTATAATCGGTTGTTATCTGGGAATAACATACCTTGTATGTTGGGATTGATCAATCAGAGTCAAGCATTCCAGAGAGTTGTGTAATAAAACTGAATAACTCTTAAATGTGTGCTTGTCTGCGAGCGTCACCTGGCAGCGGACGGTGAGTTTAGGATGAGTGGTGATATTCTGGCACTCGTCATGTATCTCCACTTTAAAGTTGACCGGTGTCCTGTTCTCAACAGAGAGCACATCTCCATCTGGAAACACCACCAGAGTGTGTGGAGCACCTGTAACATAAACATGATACTTTTGATATTCTGCTTTACAATTCCTCTTTTTGTTACACTTTCGGTTTTCTTTTTCGTACCAGGTTGCAGAGCTATTTGAAAAGACTGAGTGTCCTCCTTCAGCCCCGGGATGCGCACCTTTACTGTGTGCATCTGTTAACAAACAAGCACACGCACAAAGTCAAGTTATATACTAATAGTTTCCCTGCATAAAAATAAACAAACAAAAACCCTTCACGGTTATTTTCAGCAATAGCATGCTTATTATTAACGCTAAATACATCAACACAAATATTACAACAGTCTCCAGAAGCAACAGTACATTAAACAGTTACTCTAAATGCCTTTTTATTGATAAAATGTATTAAAATGTGAAAAATATGATAAAAAAATACTTCAAATATTTTTCTAACCCTGCAAGAACATCGCAAACCCTTGATCAATGCACAAATAATGTTCTTATTATAATAATAATCAGATAACCTCATTGAATATATATTTTATGCATACATATTTTTAAAAAAGTACATTATATTGTCTAATTTGTGCAGATTAACTGTGTATACGCTTGACAGGTGTACTCTACGCACTTTTTACTCATATTTTTCTCCTAGTGATTGTAATGTACAATTGTAATGTATTGTTACAATTGTAATTGTAATGTAACAAAGCTTTTTGAAACAAGAATTATGAGAAGTGCTATAGAAATGAGCTTGAATAATATTTTAATGCATTTATATGTAAACATCTTGCTAACAGTATAGGTAGACCTCTATAGAGCATTGTAAAATGTAAAAATTCAGTTCATTCTGCCTTTAAAAGAGAAAATATTGTTTGATAATCATGAAGAATCTAAGGATCTGAGAATCCTTGCAGCAAACTTAAGTGTGTATCCTTTTGTTTGTGTTGTGTTTTATTTTCATTTGTTTGAATTCATTTAATTATTTTTTAATCATACGATCATTAGCCATTTATATAATATATATCATTCATTAATGATTTGATTGTCATTTGATTGTTTAACATTTTATTATTGCTATTTTCCCATAATTATTGCTTTATTATCATTTCCTTTTTTACATTTGTTATCTTATGACTCTGTGGATTCAAGTGACACTTGTTTTCAAGAGTAAGAGATAAGAGATGATCTCCATTTCAAGGTCTGTATTGTCTCTGGACAATGTGGTGAAGCAGTAATTTTATATAGTAATTTTATAACACTTGTTCGATTTGTCCTGGCATTGACACATACGCAGCTAAGATTATTCAATAAACTCTGCTCTTTCTTTACCATCATTACTTCGTCTCCTGCTTCTGCTCCTCTCTGGCTTTCTCAGTCAACTCCTATATTGATAGGAGATTGTTAATTCAGTTGAACACTGGTTAATAGGTTTGGGTATTGGGCGGCTCTGCTGGCTTGTTGTCCGGATAACCAAAGAAACAGACATTGAGTATGTTTACATGGACACCAATAATCCGATTTTAATGCAATTAAGACGATACTCTGGTTAAGAGTCTACCATGTAAACAGGGATTTCTGATGACCCTGATTGAACTAAACAGAAATGGAATTAAGAGACGTGTAGGATTTTGCATTTTGCGACAGGATAGTCTGTACACACACGGCTGTTTGACACTATTCACTGCACCTATCGAGTCAGTGAAGGACCACAGCCACCTGCATTGCGAAATGCAGAGTTTATTTCCCATACGGCGTGCGGTCTCAAATTGCATTAAATCAACGCTCTTAGAGCAGTTCCTCGCATCCAGTATCTCGTTTGTCAGGGGGGCATACATGAAATGCTCCTGACTGAAAGTGAAAGTGCCAAACTGCAGTTAAAGTCGACAAATTAAAAATGAAACACCCCAAATTACATGAAACACTGGAGGAAATGTGGATAGCATGGTGACACAATGATGTTAATCAAATTATGTGTTATAACATGTAAAACGGGATCATGAAAGGAACATTCAAAAAGCAGCTCATGTAAACACCCTAATCATTTTACTGTCTTATTCAGATTAAGACAAATAAATCCATTACTGATGTCCATGTAAACGTAGACAATTTCTTACAGGATTTGGCGGGGCTAGATCCTATTTGATCTGGCATGGAGATCAAATGATCATGCTGAAATCCTGTAACCATTGACTAGCATAGTATTTGTTTTTCCTCCTTTTAGAATGCTACGGTTACATGTTTTTAGTTTTCCTCAAAATATATTCTTGACTGTAGAAAGAAACTCATAAATGTTTAGAGCCACTTGAGGATGAGTAAACAGCGAGCAAATCTTCATTTTTGGGTGAACTGTCCCTTTAAGTTAACAAATTCTTACACTCACATTGAACAGACTCCTTATCAAAAACAGTAACTGTAAGCATTTTTGTTATATGAAGTAAAATATACTATTATATAACTACACAACAATCAATACAAAGTCACAATCAAGACAGAACACACCACTCTTACTAAGATTTTGCTAACCTTGCCTTGCTGTTTGATCTTTCCCAAGGCTCTCACGTTGTTGATGACAGCAGTCGTCCCAAACGCGATCCCATCATGACTCAACTTTAGTGAACTAGAGACAAAGAGACTTTATTGCATTAGAAAACACAAGGTAATGCACGTTTTCCTGTATTTAGGAAAAGTCGGATTGAGTTGGATTCTGCATTTTAGTACTGGAAGACAGAGTTTGAGTTTGTTGAGCTGAGATGCTTCAGAAGAGAAGGCAGAGCTTCAGAAAAGTAACTACTGTTTATTAAATTCTGCCCCCAGCCTCTGATTTTCACATGACAGCAGAACAAAGAGACTTCAGTTGAAATCACATGAGCAGAAAGTTTCTCTTAAACCAGTGGGAGATTGTTGCTGCCTAAAATTTTATTTTAGGCAAGGACAGTTTTTTTTTTTTACAGTATATCATATTTCATGCACAATGGTAATTCAAAATGCTTTCTGTAAACCAGAATAAAAAAAGAATATAAAATACAACAAGTATAAGAAATAAAAATAACAGTGTCTCTTTCTTCCTCACCACAGACCCCGCCCTAATACCGCAGACGACGTGCTCTGGGATTGGCTGGAGTGACCCAGGGCATCTTTTAAAAAAGGGGCAACGGGCGTGGAGTGAGAGGGGGCGAGTTGGTTGGCGCGTTGTTTGGTGTTGTAGAAAAAATATATAGTTGCAAGTGTTATTTTTGATCGTGTATTCCCGTTTTGGTGTGTGTGTAAATTTGTTTGTAGTTTATCCATCCACGTTTTCCACCACCTTTTTATTTTGTTTTTGGTTTGTTTGTTTGTTTGTTAGTTATTGTAAATACTGTTCTTTATATATATATATATATATATATATATATATATATAAATAAAGAGAAGCAGTAGGGGTTGGGTGCCACACTTTTCTTTCCTGTAAATATTTTATAGAAAAAATAGAAGTAGCTTTTGTATTTTTATTTCTGTTATTTTTTAGGTGCATTTAGTTTCATTTGGGTGTTTAGGTAGGGGATATATTTTTGTTTATTATTTTTCTGTGGGTCCTCTCTGAAGTATTTAGCTTCACATTTTGGGTGTTTAAAAAAAAAGAAAAAAAAAAAAAAAAAAAAAAGACAAACTAAAGGACCCGACTCCAGTTATTCTTATTTGTCCAGTGTTTTTTTAAGTTACTTACTTGACCATAGACCAGGGTCGTAACACAATTTAAAAAAAGACAAAAAAAGGAATTTAATAAAAAGAAAAGAAAGAAAGGCACAATTCTGTCAATTTTACAGCATCTTTTCTTAATTTGCAGCATTGGTTTGCGATTATTGGGAGATTTAGAGCAATAAATGATATGCATTCTAGTCTTATATACTAATATGGAAATATCTGAGCTGATTTTGTTCTGTATTCTCACTATAAATCAGACAGGCCATTCAAAATCTGATGCATCAGGAAGTTTTAAAATTTTTTTTAAAAAGTATGTGTAAGTGTTTGGGGGGGGGGGTCGACACGGTGGCTCAGTGGTTAGCACTGTTGCCTCACAGCAAGAAGGTCCCTGGTTCGAGCCCTGGCTGGGTCAGTTGGTATTTCTGTGTGGAGTTTGCATGTTCTCCCCGTGCTGGTGTCGTGCAAACAGTGCAAACACATGCGCTATAGGAGAATTGAATAAACTAAATTGGCCGTAGTGTATGAGTGTGTATGGATGTTTCCCAGTACTGGGTTGCAGCTGGAAGTACATCCGCTGTGTAAAACATAAGCGGGATAAGCTGGCGGTTCATTCCGCTGTGTTGTGCCGTGACGCTTTTTCACGTCGACTAGTGACGCTAAGCAGATCACGTGGTTAATGGCCTAAACTAAATGGCAGCTTACAGAACAATATACCATATTTCTAGTTTAACTCTTTTTATTATCAATTCTTAATCAGAGAGGTACTACAAATGAGAGAAAGAAAAACCACAACACATTATTTTCACAATGTTGAGGAGAAAAATACTGAGTGGTAATTAAACACATTTCTTACTCTCTGAACCATATTGAGATGGAAATAAAGTAAACAACAACAACAAAAAAGGAACAAACAAACCAAACCATTAAAAAAAAAAAAAAGGAAAACCCGCACTCATCATAACTGTGTGTCGACACTTAAGTAGGCCATTACCTTTAAATGTTAAATATCACGCAATTTCTTTTCCTAATACACTCTTAGATAAGTTTGTATCATTCAAAAGCATAAGGGGAAAAAAAGAAGAAAAAAGACATACAGACAGGGTTAAATATGCAAGACGGGATATATAAAGCTACTTTTTAAAATACAACAGAAAAGGTTGACAAGCAGTATAGAAATCCTCTGTTTTGCCATTGATTGTATATCTAATTTTTTCAATTTGAATGAACTGTAACAGGTCATACATCCAATGAAAGTAGTTTATCGGAGAAGGTTTTTTCCAGTTCAATAGGATAATTCTTTCAGCAATTATTAAGCAAAAGGCTAATACATTTGACTGCAAAGATGATAGCGATACATTTGTAGGATTAATTCCAAACTGTGCCACTAAAGGACACGGTTCAATTTTTTGAAGAAAAATATCAGATATTGACTTAAAGATTGATGTCTAAAAAGAGATTAACTCTGGACAAAGCCAGAAGGTATGGTAGAGGGTAGCTGGAGCTTGTTGGCATCTGTCACATGGGATCAATTTCTGGATTTATTTTAGATAGTTTAACTTTTGATGGACCATATTTCTAAAAATAAGCTTGAAAAGTTATATGTAGCAGGGCGGTGCTGGCGTCACAGGCGAGCACCCCGAAAGCACTGTAGTCCGTTTGTAGCCTAATGTTAGCTTTTCAGTTCTTGCATTCGCATTTAAGACCCACAAGTAATAAAAGTTGTATTTTCATGTGAGGATTATCTGGCTGGACAAAGCGTGTAAGTGTAATGAACTGTGTTTGAACACAGAGCTTGTTATTAGCAATCTTCGAAAAGCCTATGGGAAAATCCTATAGGGATTTTATCGAGGGAACCAATTTTATGCTAGCAGCCAATTCACCTATAAGGTGATGTCACAGTTCCTCCACTCTATTGGTGTTTGATGTACTGCATGAAGATGATGTATGCATTACTTTTACACTAAATATCTCTGTTATTGTTAGAAGTACGAGCTACGATCAGTATGTTGACTGCATTTATTTTGCACAAAAATTAGCCTGTGCTAACATTACGCCGTTATTAACAAAATAAACAGTGTTGACAATACATTGGTTTTCCAGTAAAATTAGTCATTGGTGATGTTGAACTGTTTTTCCAACGTGTTATGAGCTGTCTAACAGCACTGTGTATATGTATTTCCTGTGAATAAATAGCAAATTGTGGCGTGTTTTGCAAACTGTGTTTTATTGATGACGTCATCAGCAACTTGTTTAATAACATTAAAAAAAAAGTTGTTCAGCCCCTAGCGTGTGCATTTATTTCCACAAAACTGGTGTGTGTTTCTACACATTGACATACCTGCACTCCAGCTGGGGTTTAATGCCACTGGGAGGCTGCGTGGGATATTCAAACTGATCCCGGAAGTCTAGAGGGACGCTGAAGGGAACTCCAACATGGACAGAGGAGGAAACCTGACCGATGGTAAAAGATACTGCTTCACCCTCTGTTGGAGAAACACACACACAACATACGAAGCGAGAGAATTTAACACACCATCTGACAGGAGATTATTTGAGTTCAAGTCAAGTGGAAATATCTGAAAGTGCAATTCATCGACTGGCCACTAGAGGTTTGCTTCAAAAGAGAGTCCATCCCACATGATTCCAATGTTAAAATGTTTTACAGCAAGAAAAAAAATTCTTACAGCCTAATTTAAAAAGTCTGATGTGACAAGATGATTGACAGGGCACGTAACTAAGCAACAGAATGACCCATTAATGAGGAAGTGGTATGTCCCTAAGCTTGAATACTCAAAAGTTCACACTCAAATGTTGTACATTTTCCACACAAAGAGTCCATACTTTTAGGATGTAGATGAACTGGGATGCAGGAAGGATGTTTTACCTTTAATAGTAAAGTTGAGGGTGTAATTGGGTAGTTTTCTTCCAACCCATTGGCTGTCTGAACTGTCGTTCAGCTTGGTCTGCAGTTGCAATGTGTATTTCCCAAGCTTAGTGAGATTCTCTGCAAGTCAAAACACACATTTGTGTACTACAAGACAAAACTATCCAGGCAAAATCATCACTTCCTTAATAAAAGGATTCTGAATTTGATCGTTTATTGATTTTTACCCATGGTCTTGAACCAGTACTCCCACTTGGGTGAATAAACAGCAATGTGAGAGTTAGTTTGGACATCTTTCTTAGGCGCTGAAGGAAGAAAACAATACAACAATGGAAGAAAACAATACACTGCTAACACTGTTAAAACATTGTATAGTATAGGGCAGGGCTATCAGTCCTTTAGGAGAAGGGTTATTAGACCTTTAGGGGAGGGGGTATCAGTGCTTTAGGGGAGGGACTATTACACCTTTAGGAGAGGGGCTTTCAGTCCTTTAGGGAGGGGCTATCAATCCTTTAGGGAGAGGCTATCAGTCCTTTAGGAGAGAGGCTATTAAGACCTTTAGGAGAGGGGCTATTTGACTTTTATGGGAGGGGCTATTCGACCTTTAGGGGAAGGGCCATCAGTGATTTAGAGAGAGAGATATCAGTCCTTTAGAGCGGGGGCTGTCAGTCTTTTAGGGGAGGGGCTCTCAGTCCTATAGGGAGGTGCTCTCAGTCCTAAAGAGAGGGGCTATCAGTCCTTTAGGGAAGAGGCTATTAGACCTTTAGGGGAAGGGTTATCAGTCCTTTAGGGAGGGGCTGTCAATCCTTTAGGAAGGCGCTATAAGTTCTTTAGGGAGGGGCTATAAGTCCTTTAAGGAGGGGCTATAAGTCCTTTAGGGAGGGGCTATCAGTCCTTTAGGGGAGAGGCTATTAGACCTTTAGGGGATGGGCTATCAGTCCTTTAGGGAGGGGCTATCAGTCCTTTAGGGAGGGGCTATCAGTCCTTTAGGAAGGGGCTATAAGTCCTTTAGGGAGGGGCTATCAGTCCTTTAGGGAGGGGCTATCGGTCCTTTAGAAAGCGGCTATAAGTCCTTAAAGGAGGGGCTATCAGTTCTTTAGAAAGGGGCTATCAGTCCTTTAGGAAGGGGCTATAAGTCCTTTAGGGAGGGGCTATCAGTCCTTTAGGAAGGGGCTATCAGTCCTTTGGGGCGGGGCTATCAGTTTCTCATTTCTGCTCTACCTTCATCCATTCCTAAATCTTCCAACAATCCAATTGGATCGCAAAGGACAAAATCGAATTGCTTGATAAAAATAAAAGAACTGAGTGCTGACAATAATGATATAGATGTGACTCACAGTGCCAGGTGACTGTCAGCTCGATCACCAGTTTCTTAGTATTGCCAGTTCCAGGCAGACGAGAAATCGAATCTCCTTTTCTGTTCAAAATCTCCACTTTAATTGGACCTGAATGAGAACAGATTTAAACTAAACATTAAAAATAGACAATAAAAAAAGTCCATAAGCATGAGGTCTATGCAGACATGCTGTGGTGCTGTTGGTATAGTAAACTGGTTTATGGAGGGAGTATAACAAACTGGTAACACTTTACAATAAGGCTGTATTAGTTAATGTCAGTTAATGCATTTACTAACATGAACAAACAATGAACAATATATTACAGTATTTGTTCATGTTAGTTAATGAAAATACAGGTGTTCATTGTTAGTTCATGTTAACTTGTGGTGTATTAACTAATACAAGCATGAATTTAGACATTAGTAATGCATTAGTAAATCTTGAACTATGATAAACAAATATTTCACAACACAGGTGTCAAATTCAGCTCTCAGCTCCTTTAGAGCCGCAGCTCTGCAAAGTTTAGCTCCAACCCTAATTAAACACACCTGATCAAACTAATTGAGTCCTTCAGGCTTGTTTGAAACCTACAGGTAAGTGTATTAAAGCAGGGTTGGAGCTAAACTGTGCAGGGCAACGGGAACTGTGTTTGACATCCCAGTTTTAAGATTATTCATACTTAACGTAAATAAATAAATTAAGTAATGTTTAACATGTGACCACAAAAACATATATCATAATATTAATTTCAATAACAACTTCATATTTCAATAATAAATGGCACACACAAAAAAAAACAACAACATTACATCCAAAATTATTTTTAATTTCAACTTTTGATAAATAACTTTAAATTATTCCTGGGGACACACTTTAAAAATATCCACTAAAGTATATAGTAAAGTATAAAAATAATATCATAGTTGCTGGATTTAGTGCCATTTATCTAATCCTCCAGATCTAAAACAGCCTAAGTATTAATATATATGCTAAACATTGTGATCAGTTTTTGATCAAATCAATTTTTTGTCAGTTTTGCACACTCCTAATGTGATTTTGTCTGTTTACCCATTGGTGTTCCAGCTGGATGCGCATCTTTGTCTCCCCAACCGTTTCCCTCAGGCCAAGTAATCTTCAACCGGTCTGGAAGTCTAACAAAAACAAAAATAAGTTGCATTTTATTTGATAACAGTCACTAGTATTTATTAATATTAACAGTTATTAATATTATTACAAGTTCCACACAGCAAACTAAATTTAATTGATTGAGTTTTACACCATGCCAGCTTCTATGCCTATTTTCATGGCAAGAAAATGTATACTAGAGACAACACTATATTACGATTTTACAAATTTACAAGATATTTATACTCATATATCAATGTATATTGTACTAAAAAGTGTATTTGGTTTAACACTGTTAAAAATCTCTTCATAAGACTAAATCAAATCTTCATGCAGTGAATAAAATAAATTCCCCACAGAAATAAATCCAACACAATCCAATAAAACATGTTCATAGTTGAAGTGCTTTTGCAAATCGAGCATATTGGAGGAAAACTTATTAGAAACTTGTGTGTTATCCTGGAATGGGTTACACTAATCTGATCCCACCGGTTCAAACTAAGATAAAAGAAACATATTGTGCAGTGAAAATCTGTTTGCTATTAACATTACCTTATTATGCAAGCTTGTAACGCGAGGAAGGTGGTTATATCTGCTGGCGCTGCAGATAATCCACGGGTCGGGTAATAAAAAAATACATTATGATTAATTGCGGATGAGTTTAATTATTACTGATTTTTGCTTTGTATTTTTAAACCCATTTGTTAAAGCAGAAATGGAGGCGAAACCGATCCGAGTGAAACTTAAAGGGCACATAGTTGACCTCTTTTTTATGATTTAATATTAATATTCTGGTTCTTCTGAGTGTGCCAGTTTAGGTTCAATTTAAAACACAATTCAGATGTTTTTATTATAATGTGTTAAAAAGTGTCATGTTGGGGGCGTGTCCACAGTTCGCTGATTTATGGGTGTGTTGCTTCACATGTAGACTAGTTCCGGCTTCCCGCCCAACGTAACAAGGGGGCGGAGCCATCAGCTCACCTGCTCTGTGTTTGGGCAGACTGAGAGAGGGAGCAGGGGTGAGAGGATCAGCATTCAGTCGTACATATACGACTCGGATACAGACCAAGCAGAGAGTACAAAATCATGTGTCTTTGTACAGTTTTACAGCCAACTGTGTGCTAGTTTCAAGTACCGAGCTTGTACACCGAGACTAATAACCACGCACACTGAATTAACTTTGACTGAGGCACCGGATGCGTCACTCGAAGCCACGACACGAGACACCAGACACTCTCTGTGGCGCGGCAGAAACATGAAGTGTCCCGAATCGTCGCGCTGTTGTGTGTACCCTGACAGAAACCTATGTTTAGAATTCTAAAACGCATGGCACAGTGTCAGGTACAGCAGGGCCTAGTTAATATCACAGGGAGCTTCTGTGATCGCGAGAAATGCAAACGGCTGAAGTATAAGGTAGACTCAATGAGAAGTACACATGTTTGCAAACCTACCTAAAGATACAACCAATAATTCCGATTAGCGTGATAATGTGGAGAATATTGCTCTTGTGTTGAGCCCAATGAGCCTTGCATCTAAAAATAAAGCTAGCGTGTTCCTTTAGTGATATCGCTTCGACTCACGCTGAAAATGACGGACGTGAATCAACAAACTGAGGATATGATGACGCGCCTGTCAATCAATATTGGTGGGCGGGGGGACCGCTCTCCTACGTAAAGTTGCGGTCGATTTGAAAACCGCTCCAATTGGTCCACCGATTTTTATGTTGTTAAATTGAAAAAAAAAAAGCACTGGGTGTGTATATATACGGTATATGACGGTCTATACACCATACATGCACATATGTCTGTCCAAACAGCTTGAAAAGTAGATTTTTTACCATAGGTGCCCTTTAAAAAGGGAGAATTAAAAACAAAAAGTGCCATGCAGGAGCATTTTAGCGAAGGTTAACGCGATTGAATCAAGTGCTGGGCATGTATTAGGCTATGCAAAGACTGTAGTTTTGTCATATTTATTTCAAAAAGTCAATTATTATAAACTATACAATGATTTACTATAATGATTTCTTCAGTAATTCACACTAGGGTTGGGCGATGTCGACCAATTTGGCATCGTATGTCTAATGTGAAACATTGCGATGGATGATGGCATCGTCGTTGGAGGCAGTGTTTGCGCGACGTGTCTGAAGAGCGAGGAGGGATGCGGTGGTGAGGGGTGAGAAGGGTGCGCGACTTATTTGAGGACCGGGTGGGAGACGCGCGATTTCCGGGAGATTATCACTCGTTTGCGGGCATCCGGAGCTTCCGAGAGACTTGGGATGTCTGAATATCAAGTTTAACAACTATAGTGAGACACGATCCAGCGGTACATCCTTGATGAACTGTCTGACGTGCACTGCTCACTGGAGCTCAGACAAACGCATGACACTGTGTGTGTGTGGTCACATGATGTGCGATTTCAGCGGACGGAGGGCTGTTTAGAAATGCTAGGTAAAACACGGTATGGATGTGGATCATATTCGTTCTAAAATGCCATTTTAAAAGACGTATAAATGTAAACGGGGCATAAGTGTGAATTTTTCATGAGCGGGTTTGCGACGGGGGCGTGACGGAGGATCGGCGATGCCGGCTCAGAATCGTTTTGTCTATTGGCGATGGATGATGGCATCGTCTATCAGCCGAAACCCTAATTCACATGGATCGTTGTTTAATGTCAAGTTAAAACAGAAAAGATAAAATGGCAGCACTAACTTTGCGAGTTCTTTCTCAATGTTCTCCTCGATGGCTTTTGCTGTGGCTACCCTGTCAATCTTTAAGATGGGAACGATCTTTTTCTCATCGTACAGTTCCTTCGGTTCCTGCAGAAACACATCAGACACAATGATTTTATTACAGGATGTAATCATAGAAGCCTTAAGCTTTAAATAGGAAAAATATCAAAACTCCTTTTTTTTAAGGAAATGCTAATGGTCTAATCTGGTTCAATTCATTATGCTAAGCTAAGCTAATAGTGACCCCACCAGGAAAAAAAAATTATATACACAGTATATCAGCTGAATGCTTTTAAAAATGGTTTAAGTTAACCATTTACCTCTAGAGCACTTAAAATTAGCCTTTCACAAAAGGTGCAGTGTTCTTCTAATAGTTATAATAATAGTCTAATAGATATAATAGTTGAGGTTTAGATGATAATAGTTGAGGTTTAGTGTGTGGATTATTGGAAAAATATTCTTAATATTAATATTTCTTAATCCCCTCACCAATGCAATCTGGGCAAATCCTCCAGTGGCGTAAACATCACCTTCATATGCTCCATAAAGCAAGAACTGAAGTATAGAGCCATACATGATGGGGTTAGTTTTCTTAGTCTTGACCTAAAAAAAAAAATGGGAAAGAAAAAAAAGCATTTGTTTATGACATTGTGCTAATATTTATTATACACGATATATTAAGTTTAAAAGTCGTAATAATTATGCAGCCCTAAACAGGACTGTAGTGTAGTTTAATGAGACTGTATAAAAAAGTGAAAACTAATAGATCTCACATATTGTCCTCTCTTGTAAGTTATGCCGTCCCATTGAATAGTTTTAAATAGAGCCCAGGGAGACTGAAGATGTTTGCTGGGTACGTCTGTGCGCGTCGTATTACCCAGAAATCCCTGAAACATCACCTGAAAATACACACAAAATATATTGTTTACATCTGACATTAAAATAGGATCCAAATCCCAGTGATATTGAAGCCCACCTGTTTTCCCAGCCCACCGAATTGATTGACAGCCGCGCATTAACAGGTCTCCATAGTAACATATAATATAATCATATCAACAAAACAGGATGTGCGCAAAGCAACTGGGATTAAAAGATCTGTTCAGCTCTCTGTGATCAGCAGCACCTCAAGAATGAGTTTTTAATGTTTAAAATGTTTTTAAAACAGTGCATGTTTGTAATAAAGTAAGTTAAAGTCAGTAAAATCGCTGTAGTTTATCACCACAGCCACATAGTGTCAGTACAATTATAAAAGAAAACGCTTCAATTCCTGTTTGTGGACTTAAATCAGGATTATTTTGTACATTAAAATAACGGATATCCATACAGCAGTGGATATTAACCTGTTTCCTGTCACATTTACTTTGCAAAAACTAGGGGTGTCAAATTTAATTGTTTCTTCGGTGCACAGCGTTGCAGACGCAGACAATTCAGTATCGGTTCAGTGAAAATCATAACCGGTTATTACATACTGACATCATTTATCTCATATGCGCTATGTCGTGGTAGCTTACTATGGCGAGGGAGGCGTGCGCGAGTAATCATAACACTCCAGCTACTTAAAAAGCAGATAACTGTGCACAATTCACTGCTTATGAGTTTGCTGGACAGCCTTTCACTGAGACTTACAGCAGAAGCCCCAGTTTCACTGCGATTGAGAAAATGAAAGTAAACTCCATTTCTCTCTCTCTCACTGTGGCCCTTTGACCTGTTGGCGTGACTTTTCCTCTCCTCTCGGCTGTAACAGCGATACTTCTGGATACAGAAATGAGCGTGTCTGCAGAGTGAGTTTTCTTCACCGCGTCTATCATGGATCAGATGTGATCGCCGCTGCAGTTTATCAGTGTCACTCATCTGTGAAGAGCTCCAGCGCATTAGAGCCCATCGCAGCCCTTTCTGTTGAGCGTGTAAGAACTCGCTTGACAAGGCTCAGTATTTTATTTGCAGTTCTTTTTGTTTGCAAATTTCATTTTTATTTCTCAAAACTTAATTTTCCCCTTTTCTCAGAACTTAATTTATCCCAGTTCTTTATTTTTTTTTGCAGAGTCTATTTTTATTACTCAAAAATTTATTTTTGCTTTGTGATTTTTGAAAATTTGCACATATTTATTTATTTTTTTGCTCAATTCTTTATTTTTTGTTTGCAAAATTTTCTTTTATCTTGCAAGTATATTTGGCCCTAGATTGACTCCATAGTAATCAGTTATTAGAAATGAGTTAATAAAAATATTATGCTTAAAAATGTGTTGAAAAAATCTCCATTAAACAGAAATTAAGGAAAAAAAATATACAGGGGGCTAATAATTCTGACTTCAACTGTGTAATGCATTAAAAACATCAGCGTTTCATCAGCATCCGCCACTTAATCTTCCACAGACAGACACATACCTGCTTATCAAAGCTCTCATGACATGTTTTCAACCAGTTGGTAAACTCCTTCTCCATATTGACTCGCGGACTCGCTGAAACTCGCTGAAACAGATAAAACTGTGTTTACTAAGCAGAGTCAATCTGGAGTCCTCCAGAGTTCAGTGCTGTGTGTGTTTCAACACCTGGCCGTTGTTCACTCTGGTAAAAATGGTGTCTTTGTCACGAAGCTGGAGCTCCAGATCCATGAAGGTGAGTTTGTTGGTGCTGACCTGGAATCTGTCATTGGCGAAGAGAACGCCTGAAATACGGTTATAACACTCCAGCAGGGTGATGTCAACTTTCTTGGGTCTTTCACACCACTTGAACCTAACAAACAAACACATGCGTACACACAAATGCAACCAGATACACAACATACAGTACATACACTCAAGCAAATTAGAGGTATGGAAAGTACTTTTCCTGGGGGTTTCTTATTTTTGTTTAGCTTTTTCAATGCATAAAAAGTAACTGGGACAATTTGAAACAAAATTATTAACTGCAATAACAAAATAATATTGCTTATTTTACTACAAAATGTACAAATCTACATTTCTTCCTAATTTGAAATAAAAATATCATAATTTAGAGTCATATCGAGTATTTTTTTTATAATTCAGAAAACGACGACTGAATAACAAGTGTTTTTCTTTTTTGTTGTGATAGAAAATGCATTTTTTTTTTCATTTAACCTGATTTCTGTTCTAAAGATGAACGTAAACAAGTCTGAATATATTGCATTGGCATCCAATTAGTTATTTTTATGCATAAAATGTGCTATATTTGAAAAAAAGGCAAGGAGAATTCAACAAAAATGACATTTTACATAAACACAGGAAAGCACAAACCAATAATAAAACATATTTAAGTTAGGATGAGCAGGGTATATGCAGGAATCCTAAAGGTAAATTCAATACCTTTTTAAGACTTTTTAAAGACCTTAGAGCAGGGGTGTCCAAACTCGGTCCTGGAGGGCCGGTGTCCTGCAGATTTTAGCTCCAACTTGTCTCAACACACCTGCACGGATGTTTCTAGAAAGCTCAGTAAGTGCTTGATTAGCTAGCCCAGGTGTGTCTGATTGGGGTTGGAACTAAACTTTGCAGGACACCGGCCCTCCAGGACCGAGCTTGGACATGCCTGCCTTAGAGTATTTTAAGACCTCATCACCACCTCAGCCTTTAACTTAATAAACAGTTGTAGTTAAATGAATCAATGGAGCTCAATCATGCAACAGAACTCAGATAAGCTCGGAAGAAACAAAGCTTGAAAGAATAAATCACGGTTGTTTTAAGCGACAGGCTTCAGCCACTGTTTAAGCTCGTCTACATTTTCCCATTTTGCTGTCTGTTTCGCTACATGTGGAGAGCGTCACATCACCTTCCCGTGTTTGTCACAAATTACGTGACATCACTCGCACGGAGGAGCTTGGGCAGATGTGCCCTGGCCTGAACCAATTACATGGATTGAGCATGCCGGTGTTAATATTAGAAAAAAAAACAAATATATTTATGCTTTTTTGGAGTCAAACACCTTGGACAAAAATTAAGACCTCGTAAAAATGTCATTTTTAATACCTTTTAAGGGCCCTAATTTTCTCATAACTGATTTATTAACTTTTAATACTTTTTAAGGCCCCGCGGACACGCTGATGAGTCTGTTTTAAGGATATCTATAGGCTAGTGTGCTCCAAAACAGTGACCAAATTCATGATAAGAAAATATACACCTGATATAAACATGTAAAGCTCGCAGTTTGTCACGGCTACCTAAATGGATCAATGATTTTATTCACGTTTCCTCAGGCTTCAGTTTCTCATCAAATCTTCTGACCAATCAAATGCTCTCTAGTATCTTACATGCCCTGCCACCTTCAGGACGCTTGTCGTTTGCTTTTCATTTGATGAGCTTCAACTCAACCACTCTCACAGGCAGAGCTGCGATTAAAACAACGCTATTGGCTCTTTTTGCAAAAGGGGAGGAGAAACACTATGTCCCACCCTCTATTCATATTTTTAAGTTGAGATTACGTCAAACATTAAAACAAAATTCACATTTCAAAGCACTTCACGGGACCTCAAATTACTTATGTAAAATTACAAGTATTTTACACCCCTGATACAAACGAACATTTTTGATAAAACAGATACAAAGGGTTGGCTAGACCCTTCAGTATTAATAATTGACCACTGGAAAATTAAACAGTCACTGGCACATATTAAATCAGAAGCTTACTCTGAGACTGTGGTGTAGGGAATGAGCCGGCCGTTCCAGAAACACTCAAAGATGGGACGGTTGTCACGGCCTTCAGCATTCAAAAGGCCACATTTTTCATCAACTTCATCTTCATCCTCATCTTCATCCTCTGAACAACCAAAACACAGAGAAACATATCTGGCATACTTTATCAGCACTCAAGCTGGAATTGGCTATTACTGTAAAACCACTTTATTAAATAATAAGTGGGTCATTCCACATGAATATGTTAAGCTGATCACAGAACCTCCTGAAGTATTGCTTGGTTCCACAGGGAAAGTTTCTCGATCGTGGAGAAAAGGATGATAGCGGATCAATCCCTCCACTAATGAATCTTTGGCTCCGGTGGCTTTAAACTCAAACGTGTTAGCAGATGACCGGACATAGAGCGTCTGCATGTCGTTCTCCTCCTCCCGCAGATTATAGATACAGGGGACTCGAGTCGAGCGCTCAAACAAACTGATCTGAGGGAGATTCAGAGAAAACATCATGAATAACAGAGACAAACATGAAACACTTTAATTGAAGGGGTGTTCATAAGACTGTCATGACATTTATAATCATGACATGAATGTCAATGAGAGTCTATGCATGCTTATAACACCATGTCATTAACTTTCATTTGCTCTGCTGTGACATTTTAAATACAAAGATGATAGTGTGTTATGACAACTTGACAAATACATCACGACCTATTTTTGTCTTTGTCATGACAGCCTGACATTACCAATACAACAAAATTGTCATAAACCTGTCATAAACATGACTGCCATTAAGCCATTATAAATGTCTTGAATTTTATAACAGCGTCATTAATATTAATTTTACAGTGCTTCAAGCTGAATTTGTTGTTAAAATGTCATTAAATATTAATGACGCTCTTAAAAATAATTTGAGTAACGACACTTTTAATGAGACATTTTAATGTCAAATAGAGTTTTTTCCACTGAAAACATGATCCTAAAACGATTCCTTACACGATTATTGCCTCACGACAATCATTTATGACAAGTTATGTTGTCTTGGTAATGTGATGTTGTCATAAAGACAAAAACAGGTTGTAATAATGTCATCTTTGCATTTAAAATGTCATAACTGAGCAAATGACATGTAATAACAGTTGCTATAAGCATGCATAAAATCTCTCAATGCAAAGAACACACAAGCAACTGTACCTGAATGTCAATGTTGGAGGAAGAGTCCGGTTTTTTCAATTCACTCTTGACGTTTCCATCAACACCATGTATATAGTAATGGTAAGTATGCCTGAAATACAGTAAACAGAACTAAATAACCCAAGGGTAGCCTTGAAGCAGTGGTTCTCATTTGCAGTCCTTGAGCCCCCCTGCCCTGCACATTTTGTATGACTTCCTTACTTTAAAGGTGCAGTATGTAAGTTTGACACTTAGTGGTTGAACTAGGTATTATATTCCTGGATCAAAATAAAAGCAAGTGCAGGTTGCCAGATTGACGACTAACAGGAGCGAGCCTGACTATCGAGCCTAAAGGCTGATTTATATCATGTTCTAAATAAAAGCAACGGCACCCGATAGAAGGAATATTCTCCATACTAAAAGGAGTTTTTGTTCTAACCAAGACCTCAAACTGATATATTAGATACGGCTTCTAATTCTTGCAGCTGAACAACAGGACACACTAACAGTGTTTACCTCAGGTACAGCTCATGTGCTTTATTCAGTGTTAAATGCTAACAATGTGAGTTTGAATGCCATTTTACATGACATTTATTGCCATATACTGAAAGCAGCAGCAGATAGTTCACAAGTAGTTCTGAGTACAAATGGGTCAAATCCAACATTTTGCTCCCGGTGTCCAAAAAACTTTTTGAAAATAGGAAAACCAGTGCAAAAAATAAATAAATAAAAACATGTAATTTCATTTAAGCATTATTTAATAATATGTACTTGATATATAGGCTACATATATTGCATGCAATTATGTACAATTTACTGCTAATACGAACGTGTAATGTGTAACATGATTTGATTTGATTTATTTTCTAACAAAGTATCATACATAAAATATCATTAAGAAAAGAATACATTTCAACATGGTCGAAAATGGAGTGGGATGAAGCACAAGCTTATGATATGTGTAATGTGAACATTCAGTATCTAAAACTGTAAAATTCTGCCAA
Source organism: Danio aesculapii (assembly GCF_903798145.1). Taxonomy (NCBI): domain Eukaryota; kingdom Metazoa; phylum Chordata; class Actinopteri; order Cypriniformes; family Danionidae; genus Danio; species Danio aesculapii. Next base: position 70,898,887 of record NC_079441.1, on the reverse strand, counting down.
TTTATTTTTATTAAAAGAACCTGTAATTCCCAATAGCCCCTTTCACACAGTGATACCGGTAAATTTCCGGAAAATTCTGGAACGACTTTACCGGTAAATTCAAACAAGCGCTGTTCACACAGGCGAGGACGTTACGGAATTTTTCCGGAAAAGACCATTTATACATCCATTCCAAAACACTGATAAATTCTAACATCATTAACCAGAAATGAGCTCTAAGCGGCTGCGCTTGTATTTGTAAACATTCGACTACATTACAAACTCTGTGGATGGATCAGTATTGTGAACAACTTCGATGAAAACATAAAGAGGGACACTTTCACATGTCGAGATGTACATAATATGTGTGTGTGCTGGCATCAAGCAACTGAAGGAAGCAGAGCTTGAAGGTAAACAAACAACGGCTTATCATAAGCATCTTATCGATAATTATTTACACAGTTGGCATTAAGGATCATAGAAACATTATCTGGTTACCATCTAGCAGCTAGATGTGTCTGGAAAAGCATTCAAAAGCTTTTATCTTCATAAACAGCGCGGATGTGAATGCGTCTGAATGTTCTGATTGGCTGAAGTACACGTCTCACGTCAGCGTGTTTTAATCGTGAACGTGCTCTTTCCGGCAATCTTCCTTCTGCGTTCACACAGCGCAACATTCCCAATGTTACAACTTCTCTTTGCGGAAAATAGCCTAAACGAATTTACCGCTATTTTCGAAAAGGATCTGTTCACACAAACAGACTTTTCTGGAAAATTGCCGGTAATTTGCTGGAGAGGTCTGTATGTGTGAAAGGGGCTATTGAGATTAAAAACTACCCATTAATATTGATGTGACTCAAAGACAAAAAGAAATCCCAATATAACCTAAAAGTGCTAAATGCTCTGCTAAATAACTCTAAATAATTGACAAGCAATATGCAATCTTAAGGGTGTGTGTGATTTTGAGACGTACGCCAACTCTCTGGTCAACAGATGCAAATGCTTTTTGAGGTAATTGACATGCTCCGGATGTATCCCAGTGATGACGACAGCTGTAAAACTCTCCTTTCCAATTTCTTCATTCACAATGGACTGCAGAAACATCTCCTCGCTTTTATCCACATGTGAAGAATCTCCAGGCTGCATAGAAACACACACACTTTGAAACTAAATCCAGAGGCCAACGATAGCCGGGTTACCATCCTATTGTGCAGCAAATCTTTTCAAATCTCGCAAATAAATAAACGATGCCAAATTAGGTGCATTTTCATCAAGTTAGAGTGACTGACTGTAGTATTGGTAACCTAATGAAGGCATAATGGAGGCCGCTGATTGATCACATGGGTGTAATGCTCACCGAGTCAGAATTTATTCAGCAAATGTGATATTAATGTTAACTCTTTTAATGGTCTAAACCCACCTAAAGAGAGTGCAAATTTGGCATTTCCAACCACATGCTGCTTTACACCTCACTCACCTTCCTGTTTCTAATAAAGCCAGAATAAATTTCTTCCTTGTTCTTCTCCTTGCGCTCAAAGTCGTCTTTAGACATGATAAATTCATGGACATCTGGAGAGCTCACGGATTTACTGATCATCTGAAACACACATAAATCAACATTTTTTTAGTTTTTTTTTTTCACCTTTAATTTGGATAGGATAGTGGAGGTTACAGACAGGAAATTAGTAGGAGCAGAGAGAGAGGAAGGGTCGGCAAAGGACCTCGAGCCGGGAATCGAACTCGGGTCGCCGCGAACACCATGATGCTACACCACTAGGCTATTGGCGCCGACCATAAATCAGCATTTTACCGTGTGTTTCAAATCTTCCGTTCGTTAAGTGTCCTCTTTTACAGAAACAATATTTATTATCTTTTTATTTATCTATTTACAAAAAATTATCATCAAATGGATCTTAATGACAAATTTTTCAGTACACACGTAAATAAATAAAATAAAAATAGAAAATAAAGAAGAAATAAATATTAATAAAATATAATAAACATAATATAAATAAATATTT
>NC_079441.1:70886887-70891887 GCF_903798145.1 Danio aesculapii | reverse complement strand
ATGCAGGTGAATTGGATAAGCTGAATTGGCCGAAGTGTAGGAGTGTAAATAAGTGTGTATGAATGTTTCCCAGTGATGGGTTGCAGCTGGAAGGGCATCCGCTGCGTAAAACATATGCTGGAGAAGTTGGCGGTTAATTCCACTGTGGTGACCCATGATTAATAAAGGGACTGAGCGGAAAAGAAAATGAATGAATGCAAAATACTCTCTAGTATCTGACCCCCTTCGCTTCTCATTTGCTTTTCATATGTTACTCTTTAACTCAACCACTAAACTGGCAGAGCTGTGATGAAACAAGATGCTATTGGCTGTTTTTTTTATAAAGATGAGGAGCTACACAATGTCCCGCCCTCTCTTCATGTTTCAGTTGAGATTACGCCAAACATCTAATAAAAAAATACACATTTCAACGCACTTCACGAGACCTTTAAGAGCAATTCTGAACAGGCTTATTGCATTTTATAACAAAGAAGTGCATGTATGATTATGAGGGGCGCACCTTTGAAATGTGCTGTTTTCTCGGATGAACTTGGACAGACGGTAAACAGCCCAGTTGTTGAGCTGTTTGGACGTCATTCCACAGCCATTGTCCATCACCACAACCGCAGGTCCTCCCTGAGCCTCATTAAACATCTGGAAAGCACACAGAGAAAATGTGTTAACTGCTCGTTGCTATTAACGTGAATTGATTTAATGTTTGTTCATGTCAATTACAGTGTCAAGTGGAAGCCTGATGTGTGTGTAAACGTAAACAAAAGCATGGGTGGCATGGTGGCTCAGTGGTTAGCACTGTCGCCTCATAGCAAGAAGGTCGCTGTTTTAGGTCCCAGCTGGGTCAGTTGCCATTTCTGTGTTGAGTTTGCATGTTCTCCCAGTGTTGGCATGGGCTGTGGGTTTCCCCCACAGTCCAAACACATGCGCTTTAGGGGAATTGAATAAGCTAAATTGGCCATAGTGTATGAGTGTGTGTGAATGAGGGTGTACGGATGTTTCCCAGTATTGGGTTGCAGCTGGAAGGGCATATGCTGGATAAGTTGGCAGTTCATTCCACTGTGGCGCCTCCTGATGAATAAAGGAACTAACATGAAGAAAAATTAATGAATGAACGAATAAATAAAAGCTGAGAAATATTATTTTCCTCAATGATGCCTCTGGCACATCACCTTGTTATCTTTTGAGAGAAGCCTGTGCTATTTCAGGTCAACAAAACACTTGCTGGTTGAATAAAAGTAACTCACAGTGAGAATAATTTTGGGAATAATATATATATATATATATATATATATATATATATATATATATATATATATATATATAAATCTAGGTTTAAAAAAAGGGTTTTGGTTTCTAATTCAATAATATTTAAAAATTTTCTGTACATTTCAGTTTAGTTTTAGTTAGCTTCATTAATGGTTTTAATTTGGTGAACATATTCCCATTATGTCTTTATATATTTATTATTTATTAATTTTCCTTCAGCTTAGTCCCTTATTCATTCAGGGTCACGACAGCAGAATGAACCGCCAACTATTCCAGTATATGTTTTACACAGTAGACGCCCTTCCAGCCACAACCCAGTTTCAGTTTTAGTAAGTGTTAAAAAACACCACACACATCCTGCCTCCTGTGTCGACCAAAGCACAGTTTAGTGTTTGCACAGCTTACACAAACTCCAGCGCAAACCTCTTATTAATAAAAATAAAATAATTGTTGGAACAAACTCCACACAACCAAAACCACACAAATACAATGAAAAGAACAAGAATTATTTTATAGAATTATATTATTTTATAGAATTATTGCAACAAAAAAAATTCAACAAATGTATACGTTTTATTCTCTTAATTTTTCCTGTTTATTAAAATATTATGCAATATTGTTCCCCAGCATATTCATTTGAATGAACTGATTTTTGGAAAGTGATCTTAAGTTTTTTGTTAGGTTAGTTGCAGTTTTGTCTTTGGTACAGACTAATCCAATTTAATCTAATGACAAATATATTATAAGATAACATATAGAAAATATTAATATGAAGAAAATATAGAAAATATTAAATCATACAAAAAAATATTAGTATTAATATTAAAGAGAGATCTGTGAGGGGTGTGCACTCATTTATGCTACTCAAGTCGAGTCGACTAGTCGTTGGTGACGTCATCAATAAAACACAAGATGCAAATGTTTTGCAACACGCCACAATTTGCTATTTATTTGCAGGACAAATATATCCACGTGCTGTTTGACAGCACTTAACACGTTGCAAAAACAACGCAACATTACCAGTGACTAATTTTAGTGCAAAACAAATGCACCGTCAACACTTTCATTTCATTAATAATGCAACATTAGCACCCAGGCTAATTTTACTGCTGAATGAATGCAGTCAACACTGCTGTGATCACTGCACGTTCTAGAAAGAATGTAACAGATATTTCAGTGCAGAAATAATGCACAACGGATTCATGTGAAGTTATTCATAACAACATAACGCACGAAAGACAAAGGCTATAATGTTAATCTGTGTAACTAGGTTTTACACAGGTATTACAAAAGGATGGTGGCTAAGGGATGGGACAATAGAAAGTACAGTTTGCACAGTGTAAAATCAATGAAATAACCTTTGTTATGTCCCCACAATTCACAAAACCAAACCTGTGTGTGTGAGTGTGTGTTTTTAGTATTATAGTTTTTTCTGTGTTGTAGTTTTTTAGTCTAAGTTTTCGTTTACTAACCAGTCTGATTTCAATCCTCCTTCTGCCAGTGTTTTTTCTGGTGGCTGACAGTGCGTTATCAATGAGCTCTGCAAACGCATAGGCTGAAAGCAACACCACAGAAAGAGAAGCACATGTTAATCTGTGTTCACGTACATCAGCATGGCGGAGGTGTGATTTCAGACTTACGCAACGCTTTCTGCCCTTCGCTGGCATAATACTCGTACATCCCACATTGCACCAGGGTATGATAGTGTGGCAGATAGTCGATCCGCTCTTGAGTCGCCACTGGAAGCTCCTGATTCACAGACTTCATCAGCTGCAAGGTTTTCCCGTGCACCAGCTCCTCTGATACACCACAACACAAACAAAGACATAGCAATCATTTTTACAAAAACTCACTAACAGTTAATAATTCATGAATTTATTTTTAGAGTTTGCACTTGTATTTGTGAACAGTAAACAAATAGAAAAAAGCTATAAATGATTATATTAATATAGAATTTAAATGTAAATATCTTAAATTCTAATACATTTAAATATCTAAAATGTAGTTGAAAAGTGTAAACAAAATAAAAGTAGTTGAGCAAGTACAACTATACATTTAACTTGTGAACAGGAAAACAAAAAGAAAATATTCAATTAAATTTATTAAATAAATATTTATTTAAATACCTTAAATGTAAATATATAGCATTTTAAAACATTTAAATATCTAGAATTTAATTATGTAAAAATTTAACATTTTAATACATTTAATTATCTAAAATTTAATTATGTAAATATCTAACATTTTAAAACATTTAAATATCTAGAATTTAATTATGTAAAATTTAACATTTTAATACATTTAATTATCTAAAATTTAATTATGTAAATATCTGACATTTTAATACATTTAAATATCTAAAATTTTATTATGTAAATATCTAACATTAATACATTTAAATATCTAAAATTACATTTTTATGTAAATATCTAACATTAATACATTTAAATATCTAAAATTGAATTTTTATGTAAATATCTAACATTTTAAAACATTTAAATATCTAGAATTTAATTATGTAAAATTTAACATTTTAATACATTTAATTATCTAAAATTTAATTATGTAAATATCTGACATTTTAATACATTTAAATATCTAAAATTTTATTATGTAAATATCTAACATTAATACATTTAAATATCTAAAATTACATTTTTATGTAAATATCTAACATTTTAATACATTTAAATATCTAAAATTGAATTTTTATGTAAATATCTAACATTTTAATACATTTAAATATCAAAAATTTTATGATGTAAATATCTAACATTTTAATACATTTAAATATCAAAAATTTTATGATGTAAATATCTAACATTTTAATACATTTAAATATCTCAAATTAAATTTTTATGTAAATATCTAACATTTTAATACATTTAAATATCTAAAATTGAATTTTTATGTAAATATCTAACATTTTAATACATTTAAATATCAAAAATTTAATTATGTAAATATCTAACATTTTAATATATTTAAATATCTAAAATTTAATTATGTAAATATCTAACATTTTAATACATTTAAATATCTAAAATTTAATTATGTAAATATCTAACATTTTAATACATTTAAATATCTAAAATTTAATTATGTAAATATCTAACATTTTAATATATTTAAATATCTAAAATTAAATTTTTATGTAAATATCTAACATTTTAATACATTTAAATATCTAAAATTGAATTTTTATGTAAATATCTAACATTTTAATACATTTAAATATCAAAAATTTAATTATGTAAATATCTAACATTTTAATATATTTAAATATCTAAAATTTAATTATGTAAATATCTAACATTTTAATACATTTAAATATCTAAAATTTAATTATGTAAATATCTAACATTTTAATACATTTAAATATCTAAAATTTTATTATGTAAATATCTAACATTTTAATACATTTAAATATCTAAAATTTTATTATGTAAATATCTAACATTTTAATACATTTAAATATCTAAAATTTTATTATGTAAATATCTAACATTTTAATACATTTAAATATCTAAAATTTAATTATGTCAATATCTAACATTTTAATACATTTAAATATCTAAAATTTAAATTTTATGTAAATATCTAACATTTTAATACATTTAAATATCTCAAATTTAAATTTTATGTAAACATCTAACATTTTAATACATTTAAATATCTAAAATGTCATTTGTTAAATGTACATTGAAAAACTGTCAACAAAATTTAAGTAGTTAAGCAAG